>NC_029790.2:67269768-67347200 GCF_000816755.2 Arachis ipaensis
GAAATAATTAGATTAATTTTTATAAATACTTTAAGTTTAAGTCAATTAATATTTATGTATAATTTTTATCATAATTAGTTATTTTATAAATTGAAATTAAAGTTTCGGTGATAGAAAAATAATAGAAAGTTATATCATTCAATTTAAATAATTAATATTGAGTTTCAACTATATTTTATAAAAATATGATTAATATATTCATTTTATATTTTAAATTAGAAATAATTGATTGAATTTAGCAATATGTTGACAAATAATGTTCCTAAATATTTTTAATAGAGTATATTTAATTTTAAAATTTCTCTACCCTCCAATTTTATCAAAATATCTATTTATGTTTATCCATATTACTTTATAAAATCCCTAATTCCTAAAACTAAATTCCCAAATTGAATCAGAAACCCTAATTCCCAAATCCCAGAAACCCTAACCCTAATTTCTTATCCCAGCCACCCAAAACATCCCTCCAACGTAATACATGCTTCAGAATAGAACATCAGAGAGGGAGAGTGAGGAGTCAAGGGTGAACCAGGGAAGGGGAAACCGGAGAAGAGTGAGCCGCGCCTAGCCATCGTCCAGCTCCGCTCGCTCTGCCGCACCTCTCGTCACCATCAGGTTCGCTGTCACTGCCGCCTCCACGGAACTCACCACCGAGCTGCTTCACGGCGTCATCCCGTCCATAGAAACATGAGTCGCGCCACTGTCACTGAGAGGGGGAGGGAGAAGGCGCGATGCTGGAGGAGCGTGACCCGCTGCGCCGCTGTGGGTCCATTGCCATCGAGCTCGAAGGAGCAGGGGAGAACGACGTTGGGTTTGAGGGAGACAGAGGTGGAGTGGCACGAGGTGGAAGACGAGCTATTCGCGTTGCCGTTCGTGCCACCGTTGCTGAGCCATAGCGCCGCCGCCGCCGGGTCTCACCGCTGTGCGTCTGGTGCACAAATTGTGAATCACACTTTTTACAATTCGTACCACTAACCAGCAAGTGCACTGGGTCGTCCAAGTAATACCTTACATGAGTAAGGGTCGAATCCCACGGAGATTGTTGGTTTGAAGCAATTTCTGGTTATCTTGTAAATCTCAATTAGGAGGCCAATTATAATTATCAGTTGACTTGCAAATGAACAAGAGAACATAAAATAAATACTTGGTATGCAGTAATGGAGAATATGTTGGAGTTTTGGAGATGCTTTGTCTTCTGAATCTCTGCTTTCTCCGTGTCTTCTTTTTCACACACGCAAGGCTCCTTCCATGGCAAGCTGTATGTAAGGTGTCACCGTTGTCAATGGCTACTTCCCGTCCTCTCAGTGAAAATGGTCCAAATACTCTGTCACAGCACGGCTAATCATCTTTTGGTTCTCGATCATGTCGGAATAGAATCCCTTGATTCTTTTGCGTCTGTCACTACGCCCAACAATCGTGAGTTTGAAGCTTGTCACAGCCATTCAATCCTTGAATCCTACTCCGAATACCACAGACAAGGTTTAGACTTTCCGGATTCTCATGAATGCCGCCATCAATTTTAGCTTATACCACGAAGATTCTGATTAAGAAATCTAAGAGACACTCATTCAATCTGATGTAGAACGGAGGTGGTTGTCAGACACACGTTCATGGATTGAGGAAGGTGATGAGTGTCACGGATCATCACCTTCTTCATAGTGAAGCGCGAATGAACATCTTAGATAGGAACAAGCGTGTTTGAATGGAAAACAGAGATAATTGCATTAATTCATCAAGACGCTGCAGAGCTCCTCACCCCCAACAATGGAGTTTAGAGACTCATGCCGTCAAAGAGTACAAAGTTCAGATCTAAAAATGTCATGAGATACAAAATAAATCTCTAAAAGTTGTTTAAATACTAAACTAGTAACCTAGGTTTACAGAAAATGAGTAAACTATGATAGATAGTGCAGAAATCTACTTCTGGGGCCTACTTGGTGTGTGGTGGGGCTGAGACTAAAGCTTTGCACGTGCTTGGGCAGTTTTGGGTGTTCAACGCCAGCTTGTAACCTGTTTCTGGCATTGAACTCCAACTTGTAACTTGTTTTTGGCGCTGGACGCCAGACTGCAACATGGAACTGGCATTGAACGCCAGTTTACGTCGTCTATCCTTGAGAAATGTATTGACTATTATATATTACTAGAAAGCCCTGGATGTCTACTTTCTAACTCAATTGAGAGCGCGCCATTTGGAGTTCTGTAGCTCCAGAAAATCCACTTTGAGTGCAGGGAGGTCAGAATCCAATAGCATCAGCAGTCCTTTTTCAGCCTGAATCAGATTTTTGCTCAGCTCCCTCAATTTCAGCCAGAAAATACCTGAAATCACAGAGAAACACACAAACTCATACTAAAGTCCAGAAATGTGATTTTTAATTAAAAACTAGTAAAAATATACTAAAAACCAACTAAATCATACTAAAAACTAAGTAAAAACAATGCCAAAAAGCGTATAAATTATCCGCTCATCACAACACCAAACTTAAATTGTTGCTTGTCCCCAAGCAACTAAAAACAAAGTAGGATAAAAAATGAGAATATACAATGAATTCCAAAGACATCTATGAAGATTAGTGTTAATTAGATGAGCGGGGCTATTAGCTTTTTGCTTCTGAACAGTTTTGGCATCTCACTTTATCCTTTGAAGTTCAGAATGATTGGAATCTATAGGAACTCAGAATTTAGATAGCTTTTGGTTTTAAGGGCTACTGGCTTTTTGCTCTTGCCTTTTGGTTTTAAGAGCTTTTGGCTTTTTCTGCTTGCTTTTTTTCTCTCTCTTTTTTTTCGCTATTTTTTTCTGCAAACTTTGTTCTTCACTGCTTTTTCTTGCTTCAAGAATCATTTTTATGATTTTTCAGATTATCAAATAACATTTCTCCTTTTTCATCATTCTTTCAAGAGCCAACAATTTTAACATTCATAAACAACAAATTCAAAAGACATATGCACTGTTCAAGCATTCATTCAGAAAACAAAAAGTATTGCCACCACATCAAAATAATTAAACTATTTTAAAATTCGAAATTCATGTACTTCTTTTTCTTTTTCAGAAAACAATTTTCATTTAAGAAAGGTGATGGATTCATAGGACATTCATATTTTTAAGACATAGACACGTAGATACTAGTGATCATATAGTGAAGACACAAACATAATTAAACATGAAGCATAGTAAATGAAAAATAGGAAAATAAGAACAAGGAGATTAAGGAATGGGTCCACCTTAATGAGGGTAGCGTCTTCCTCTTCTTGAAGGACCAATGGTGCTCTTGAGCTCCTCTATGTTTCTTTCTTGCCTTTGTTGCTCTTTCCTCATAGCTCTTTGATCTGCAGTCAATTGCTCTACCTCTGAATGATGGAAAACCAAAAGCAAGGCTTTTACCACACCAAACTTAAAAGGTTTGCTCGTCCTCGAGCAAAAGAAGAAAGAAGCAGAGAAGATGGTGGAGATGGAAGTGTGTGAATGGGTGGGTTTGGGAGGGGAATGGTTTGAATTTGAATGGTGAGGTAGGTGGGGATCCTGTGGGGTCCACAGATCTAGTGGGGTCAAGGATTTAGCATCCCTGCTCCAATTAGGCGTATAAAATGCCCTTACTATGCAATCCTGGCGTTTAACGCCAGACTACTGCCTGTTTCTGGCGTTAAACGCCCAAATGTAGCCTATTTCTGGCGTTTAATGCTAGACTGATGCTTGTTTTTGGCGTTAAACGCTAGCTTGGTGCTTGTTTCTGGCGTTAAACGCCAGACAGATGCTTGTTTCTGGCGTTTAAACGCCAGAATGATCTTCTTCCAGGGTGTGCTGTTTTTCATGCTGTTTTTCATTCTGTTTTTGATTTTCCATTTGTTTTTGTGACTTCACATGATCATCAACCTAAAGAAAACATAAAATAGCCATGGAAAATAAATAGATATAATTAAATAACATTGGGTTGCCTCCCAACAAGCGCTTTTTTAATGTCAATAGCTTGACAGTGAGCTCTCACGGAGCCTCACAGATAATCTGAGCAAGGTTGGGACCTCCCAACACCAAAATTAGAAGTTGAATATGGGGGTTCAAGACCAAACTTAGAGTTTAGTTGTGGCCTCCCAACACCAAACTTAGAGTTTGACTGTGGGGGCTTTGGTTGACTCTGTAGTGAGAGAAGCTTTTTATGCTTCCTCTCCATGGTTACAGAAGGAGAACCTTGTGTCTTATAGTTTGCAATGTCTGCAAACCACAGAGCTTCCTGAATAGCAAACAATTGCTCATCCAGAAAGGTTTCAGAGATCTCAGTAGGAGGGAGGGATGCTCCTGCTACTGGTTCTATTCGGGACAAGTGATCAGTTACTTGATTCTCTGTCCCTTTTCTGTCTCTTATTTCTATATCAAACTCTTGCAGAAGCAACACCCATCTTATGAGCCTGGGCTTTGAATCCTGCTTTGTGAGTAGATATTTAAGAGCAGCATGGTGAGTGTACACAATCACTTTTGATCCTACTAAGTAGGATCTAAACTTGTCAATGGCATAAACCACTGCAAGTAATTCTTTTTCTGTGGTTGTGTAATTTTTCTGGGCATCATTTAAAACACTGCTAGCATAATAAATGACATGCAGAAGCTTGTTATGCCTCTATCCAATACTGCACCAATGGTATGGTCATGTAGTCAATACACATACGCCACCCTGTAACTGTTCTTGTAGGAACCAGTTCATTCTTTTCATTATGAACCACTGTCATTCCTCCCTTCTTAGGGACAACATAGACAGAGCTCACCCAGGGGCTATCAGAAATAGGATAGATAATCCCAGCCTCTAGTAACTTAGTGACATCTTTCTGCACCACCTCCTTCATGGCGGGATTTAGCCGCCTCTGTCGTTGAACCACTGGCTTAGCATCATCCTCCAATAGGATCTTGTGCATGCATCTGGCTGGGCTAATGCCCTAAAGATCACTTATGGACCACCCAAGAGCTGTCTTGTGTGTCCTTAGCACCTGAATTAGTGCTTTTTCTTCCTGTAGCCCTAAAGCAGAGCTTATGATTACAGGAAAAGTGTCACCTTCTCCCAGAAATGCATATTTCAGGGATGGTGGTAGTGGTTTGAGCTCGATTTTAGGAGGTTTCTCCTCTTCCTGAGGAGTTTTCAGAGGTTCTTTTATTTCCTCTAGTTCCTCCAGATCAGGCTGAACATCTTTAAAAATATCCTTTAGCTCTGATTCGAGACTCTCAGTCATATGGACCTCTTCCACCAGGGAGTCAATAATATCAACACCCAGGCAGTCGTCTGTTGTGTCTGGATGTTGCATAACTTTGACAACATTCAACTTAAACTCATCCTCATTGACTCTCAGGGTTATCTACCCTTTTTGGACGTCAATGAGGGTTCGTCCAGTTGCTTGGAATGGTCCTCCTAGAATGAGAGTTGCACTCTTGTGCTCCTCTATTTCCAACACTACAAAGTCAGTAGGGAAGGCAAATGGCCCAACCTTGACAATCATGTCCTCAATTATGCCTGATGGGTATTTAATGGAGCCATCAGCAAGTTGAAGATAGATCCGGGTTGGTTTGACCTCTTCAGTCAAGCCAAGCTTTCTGATAGTGGATGCAGGGATTAGGTTGATGCTTGCCCCAAGATCACATAGAGCTGTCTTGGTGCAGTTACCCTCTAATATGCATGGTATCATAAAGCTCCCGGGATCTTTAAGCTTTTCTGGGAAGCTTTTCAGAATGACTGCACTGCATTCTTCAGTGAGGAGAAATCTTTCAGTTTCTCTCCAACCCTTCTTATGACTCAAGATATCTTTCATGAACTTGGCATAAGAGGGTATTTGCTCAAGTGCCTCTACAAACGGAATCTTTATTTCAAGAGTCCTGAGATAGTCTGCAAAGCGGGCAAACTGCTTATCCTGCTCCTCTTTGCGGAGTTTTTGAGGATAAGGTATCTTGGCTTTATATTCCTCAACCTTAGTTGATGTAAGTTTATTTCCTACAGAAGTGGTTGAAGAAACCTTTTTAGATGGGTTGTCATCAGCACTTGTGTGTGTCTGATCCCTTACTGGCAATTGAGTGCCAGAGTTAGAAGCTGGAGTGATGTTAGACGCCAGCTCCTCATCTGTTCCTGGCGTCTGAACGCCAGAACTGTGCTTCTTTTGGGCGTTCAACGCCAGATCCTTGCTTGTTTCTGGCGTTGAACGCCAGTCCTGAGCATGGTCTGGGCGTTCAGCGCCAGCCTTCCACCCAAATTCTGGCGTTTTAGCGCCAGAATTATTTTTCCCTGGGCTCTTACTGTCCTCAGGTGGATTTTGGGTGGTTTGCTCATTTCTTGGCTTCTTGCTGCCTTGAGGTGGGGTATTTAACGTCTTCCCACTTCTTAATTGAACTGCTTGGCATTCTTCTGTTATTTGTTTTGACAGCTGCTGCTTTGTTTGCTTCAATTGTTCTTCCATATTTATATTAGCTATCCTTGTCTCTTGTAGTCTATCCTTGAATTCGGCTAACTGCTTTGTTAGAAAGTCCAATTGCTGATTGAATTCAGCAGCTTGTTTTACGGGACTGAGTTCAGCAGTTACTGTTTTAACCTCTTCTTTCATGGAAGGGTCACTGCTTAGGTACAGATGCTGATTTCTGGCAACTATATCAATGAGCTCTTGAGCTTCTTCAATTGTCTTTCTCATGTGGATAGATCCACCAGCTGAGTAATCTAGAGACATCTGAGCTCTTTTTGCAAGCCCATAATAGAAGATGTCTAACTGAACCCACTCTGAAAACATTTCAGAGGGGCATTTTCGTAGCATCTCTCTGTATCTCTCCCAGGCATCATAAAGAAATTCATTATCTCCTTGTTTAAAGCCTTGGATGTCCAGCCTTAGCTGTGTCATCCGTTTTGGGGGAAAGTATTGATTCAGGAATTTTTCTGTCAGCTGTTTCCATGTCCTTATGCTGGCCTTAGGTTGGTTATTTAACCACCTCTTAGCTTGGTCTTTTACAGCAAATAGGAACAATAATAATCTGTAGACATCCTGATCTACTTCCTTATCATGTACTGTGTCAGCAATCTGTAAAAACTGTGCCAGAAACTCTGTAGGTTCTTCCTGTGAAAGACCGGAATACTGGCAACTTTGCTGCACCATGATAATGAGCTGAGGATTCAACTCAAAGCTACTGACTCCAATGGAGGGTATGCAGATACTACTCCCATATGAAGCAGTAGAGGGGTTAGCATATGACCCCAGAGTCCTTCTGGACTGTTCATTTCCACTTAGATCCATGATGGAGAAAGGGAGATGATGAAAAAAAATTTTATTTTTATTTATTTATTTATTTATTTATTTCGAAAATGAAATAAATTAAAATAAAATAAATAAAAATGGTTGAAAATTTTCGAAAAAATGAGGAGAGAGAAAGTGGTTAGGAAGTTTTGAAAAGGATATGATGATTTTTGAAAAAAGTTTTTAAATTTTGAAATAAAAATCTGAATTTTAAAGGTAAATTTCGAAAATTTGCTTCAAATTGAGAGAAAAGATATTTTTGAATTTAAAGAGTAGAGAGAAAAAGAATAAGATAGCACAAGATTTAAAATTTTTAGATCTAATGCTTCTTGTTTTTGAAAATTTTGGAGGGAAAATACCAAGGAACACCAAACTTAAAAATTTTAAGATCAAGACACAAGGAAAACTCAATAACACTTTGAAGACTCACAAGAACACAAGAACATGGAGAAAGAACACCAAACTTAAAATTTTTAGAAAACCAAGCTAAAATTTTCGAAAACCAAAGGGAAATCAACAAGAAAACACCAAACTTAAAGTTTGGCACAAAATTTAATAGAGAAATTATTATTTTTTTTTTAAAAAGAAGAGTTTGGAAAGAGTATACCAAATTGCCACGAAGTTAGACCAACGCTCTAGCCAATTTGGCAGTAAATGTAACACTTGTTTTGAAGAAGTATTTTTTTTAAATAACTAAGAATGAAAGAAATATTTTTTTTTTGAAAGAGAAAATAAGGATTCTAAAATTTTTAACCAAAAACAATAATAAGAGACTCTAAACCAAAAAGAAAAATTTTTCCTAATCTAAGCAACAAAATAAACCGTCAGTTTTTCAAACACGAACAATCCCCGGCAAAGGCACCAAAAACTTGGTGCACGAATTGTGAATCACACTTTTCACAATTCATACCACTAACCAGCAAGTGCACTGGGTCGTCCAAGTAATACCTTACGTGAGTAAGGGTCGAATACCACGGAGATTGTTGGTTTGAAGCAATTTCTGGTTATCTTGTAAATCTCAGTTAAGAGGCCAATTATAATTATCAGTTGACTTGCAAATGAACAAGGGAACATAAAATAAATACTTGGTATGCCTGGGGCCCACTTGGTGTGTGCTGGGGCTGAGACTAAAGCTTCTCACGTGCTTGGGCTGTTTTGGGCGTTCAACGCCAGGTTGTAACCTGTTTCTGGCGTTGAACTCCAACTTGTAACTTGTTTCTAGCGCTGGACGCCAGACTGGAACATGGAACTGGCGTTGAACGCCAGTTTACGTTGTCTATCCTTGAGCAAATTATTGACTATTATATATTGCTGGAAATCCCTGGATGTCTACTTTCCAACGCAATTGAGAGCGCGCCATTTGGAGTTCTGTAGCTCCAGAAAATCCACTTTGAGTGCAGGGAGGTCAGAATCCAACAGCATCAGTAGTCCTTTTTCAGCCTGAATCAGATTTTTGCTCAGCTCCCACAATTTCAGCCAAAAAATACCTGAAATCACAGAAAAACACACAAACTCATAGTAAAGTCCAGAAATGTGATTTTTAATTAAAAACTAATAAAAATATACTAAAAACCAACTAAATCATACTAAAAACTAAGTAAAAACAATGCCAAAAAGCGTATAAATTATCCGCTCATCAGCGTCGCTGTCCAAAGCAGAGGGTCATGATGGAGCTCCGTTTAGGCTTCTCTGGTCCGCTGAGAGAGGAGCTTATGGGTGGAGGAAGGCCAGTTGAGGGAGAAAACGCCGTTGAGTGGGGTAAACGCCTCTGCCGTGCTTCTTGGTCACTGGTGGGGGAGCCGCATCGCCGTCACCCCTGGGCTGCTGTTCCTGCTGCCGTTGTTTTCTCGTTCTGTTATTATTGTCTAATGGAGGTAAGGCATTCTGGTTCTTGCTTTAGTTTGAGTTAGCATGGAGTTTCCATAATTTTTACTATTATCCTATTTGAATTCACCGTGACCACCTCACGTTGCTGCTGGCCCTGTTTGGCTGCTACTTCTGGAATCCCAGATCGGAGAGGAGAGGAGGCGTTTAACCTTGTCATTGTTGCTGCCATGGAAATAGGTGCTGGAAACTGCTAATGGAGCAGCTGCGTTTAGTGAATTTTCGACGGTTTCGGCTAGTCGAGGTAGGGGATTTAACATTTTTAATTTAGAATGCCTACAAAGTTATTTGGATAAGTGCAAATGGTTAAGAATTTCTTAATTGACATGAATGATTTGAAATGCATTTGAAACTAGTTAATTGTTGTGATTATTCTGAGTTGTGATTGAATTTAGATGCTGTTGTGAACAATGATTAATTTAGTATAGTTTATTAAATTGAAATATGCCGAGTTAATTATTGAAAAGCTGTGGTATGGATAACTGATGAATTGAGTTTTGATTATTGCTGTGAATGTAATTAGTTTTGTTGTTATGAGAGACTAATTAATAGAAATAAGCTTGGTTTGAGGTTGTGAAATTTGGAGTAAGTTTGATGATGTTTTAGTGCTTCAATTGGATTATTGAATTCAGGTTAAGGCTACGAATGTCTTTGGGCTTTGTTATTGAGTTGAATTATAACTGTAGTTGGTGATTGATTTGATGATTGTGCGTACTAAATGTTGTAAGGGATAGAATAAATGGTGTTACTTTTGTTGCTGAGCTTGCTGGTGTGAATTGATGAGTTATTGTGTGTTTGAATGATGAAGAGTGTATATGGAAAATTATGCTTGGCATTCATAAAAAATTCAGAATTTATTGATGAGTATTTTTGGAGAAATGAATTTTTGAAGATTGATGGTTTCTGCAGAAAATTCTGTTTCTTTACTGCAGAAGCACCAACTTCCAACTCACTTAACCTTAAATTCTGGTAAGTATTTGAGCTGAAACTAACGGCATTTTCAAGCTTCCTGTGTCCAAAATCTTCATTTTAAATTTCATGTCAATATCCTATTTAACCAAGTAGATATGTTGAAAAGAGTATGGATAACTCACTGGATTTTGGAAACCGAATTCTAAAAGGCCTGGCTGTGTTTCTCACTTCATAACTTTTTCATATCACATGGTATTAATCTGGAATGTGATTCAATAAAAAGCTAAAAGAGTCTTGTTTGAGGTCGTGAATTTTGAAAGGCATTGGGTGAAAACTGGATTTTTAAGGAATTTATCAAACTTACTACTTGCTGCTGTTTTTCTGCATTTTCTTAGGAAACAATAACAGAATTATAAGAGAGATGGTACAAGTTTTTATTGTGATCAAATTACCTCAACACCAAGTTTCTTGGAATACTAGTTTATTGAGTTTAATTTTGAAAGAATCATATGATAAGTGAAAGTTAGTTACGAATTGATGAGGTGAAAGTTGAATTGATGGGTTATGTGGGAATTGTGGGTTATGACCGAACTGTTGGCTATTGTAAATTGTGAATTTTTTGACTGATTTGAGAACCTCTTATTTGGTAGTTGTTGAGGAAAGGGGGAGACTTGTTGAGAAAGAGGGAACCCGTAAGGGTGGCTAAGTCCGAGTTTTTAGGGGAGGTACTGCCGAAATTTTATAAAATTTGAGGTTTTATTTGAGAAATTATTTTAGAAGATTTGGATTTGAAAAATGATTATTTAAGTTTTATTTGATTACTTCTAATGAGAGGCTATGTTTTGAAAGGTGTTTAATGAAATTAAAATAAATGATTTTCTTGAGTCTTTTGATAGAGGACTAAACTGAAAAATAGTTTTAAAGTTGGCTTGACTCAAGGTTGCTAAAGCAGAGATTATGAACTGAATTGATAATTGAGATTTTTACGAACGAATGCTTGAGAAAGTTAAGAAAGGTTTAAGAAAATATGTTAAGGATTCAAAGGGAAAAGAGAATGGGGAACTGATATATGGATTGTTGAGTTTTAGAAAGGAAAATGAAAAGTGATAAAATACGGGAAAACCCCACGAACTGTTAGTTGTTTAACTACGGGGAAAATCCATGAATTGATAAATTGGTAAAATTTGGGAAGTACCCACGAACTGAATGATCATTGATCTCGGGGAAAACCTATAGATTGTTATTTGTTTTATATGCCGGAAAAATTCACGGACTGATAATCATTGATTACGGGAATAACCCATGAATTGTTGTATGTTGATCTTGGATATAGCCCATGAACTGAAGATCAATGTTTGCTGTGTATTGATCTCGGGTATAACCCACGAACTGAAGATCGCTATGTTATTGTGTATTGATCTCGGGTATAACCCACGAACTGAAGATCTCTGTTTTGTTTGTGAAATGATCTCGGGGACGCCCACGAACTGAGGATCACTGTTTCCCCTTGTGCGTATATTATGAGGTCGGGCTTTGTGCCGACTGCCGGTAGTCACGAAGGAGTGGTATTCTTACCACCGACACATATGCACTAAGGACATAAAGGGAAGCCATATCTGGGACTTGTTCCTAGGTAATGTCGGGCTGCAGGGTGTAAACCGACACGTGAGCTCATGGCCTGCTTAGGACAGACATGCATCATATTGGTTGTGCATTTGGATTTAGTTGTGTTTGCTTATATTACTTCTCTGTGATTGTGTTGTTTATTTTATTGTGATTTGTTTGTGTGATTAATTGAGTTACTTACTGGTGCTAGTAGTTTGTGAATGTATAAAGATGATTGATAACTGTTTGTTGTGACTGAGAATCAATTATGTGGCTGAAAGATATTTAATATGTCAAATTTTGTGATTGAGATCTGTTTTGGGTTTAGGAATCTAAAGAAAGTAACTATTTATCTAAAATAAGATTAAAAAGTATTTCAAAGGGTTGACAAAGAATGTTTATTAAGCAAAGTTAATTATTTGCATGTTAATCATTACTTTTACGGCATTCCCATTCCTTACTGAGAACGTGTGGTTTGTTCTCACCCCAAAATCTTCCACCCTTTCAGTGACACAGGTTCGAAGACTCCGTTCGAAGCTGCGGGCGATTGTTAAACCTTATTTACGAGTTAAGTTTATGACTTGAGTTTCTTTCATAGAATTCCCTCGCCCTTATTGCTTAAGATTTTTATTTTATACAGAGGGATAGGATTTATATCTAAGTTTTATTTTAAATCTTTTATATGACAGAAATTATTATTAGTAATTATGTGATTATTATTACTTGGTGATGTTTGCTATATGATTTTAATAAACAAAAACAAAAATTTCTGGTATTTTTACTAAAATTGAATCGCGATATCGAACTAAAGGCTTAATAGTAAATAGTTAATAAGGAAAACAGGTCAGTAACGCCTTACTTTTGGTACGATCATGACGTATTGGAAGTTGGGTCGTTACACGCATGTCACGCGATCGCGTCATCCATGCGGATGCATCATTCGTGTTTTTCCCTGCCACGTGTTCGCGTCATCCACGCCTCCGCGTCGCTTGTGCTTTTTCATTCTGCGCGGTCGCGTGAGCCATGCGGCCGCATCACTGCGATTTCTCCTCTTCCATGCGGTCACGTGAGCCATGCGGCCGCGTCACTTCTTGCTGGTTATCTCCTCAATTTCTTGTGTTCCTTCCATTTTTGCTAGCTTCCTTTCCAATCTCCAACTTATTCATGCCCTATAAAGCCTGAAACGCTTAACACACAGATCACGGCATCGAATGGAATAAAGGAGAATTAAAATACATAATTAAAAGTCTCTAGGAAGCAGTTTTCAATCATGTAATAATTTCAGGAAGGAAATATAAATGCATGCTAAATTAATGAATAAGTGGGTAAGGATCATGATAAAACCACACAATTAAACACAATATAAACCATAAAATAGTGGTTTATCAACCTCCCCACACTTAAAAATTAGCATGTCCTCATGCTTAATGGAAGGAGATAAAATAAATAAGTATGAACATGTAGAAACTCCTGCAATGCAATGCAATCCTATATATATGAATGCAACTATATGATTCTTGCCAACTTGATTAAAAGTAAAGAAGCTCTTCAAAACAATTACAAATCAAATTCCACTAATTCTATCATTATACAGTAAGACAGATAAAGGTGCAAGATATAGTTTCTAAACCTTCAAAAGTCCTTTCATACAAACGTTTTGGTTGTCACAAGTAACAAACCCCTTTGAAATTGATAACCGAGTATTTAAACCTCGGGTTGTCTTCTCAAGGAATTGCAGGGAGGTGTTCTTATTATTGGTTATGAAAAAGTGTGTTTTGGGGTTTTGGATTAAGGTAAAAAGTTAGTTGAATGACAAGAAAGATAAAATAATAATAATAAAACTCTTGGCAAGGTATGAAGAACTAGAAGTCCTATCCTAGTTATCCTTATCAATTGTGACTAGAATTGGATTTTTCTCCCACTTTGTTAACCTCTAAGTATGAAGGTAAGTTAAGTGGATGAATTATTTTCGATTCCTCAAGTCCTAGTCTTTCCTTGGGAAAGGCTAGAGTTATTGGAACTCGAATTAATTCTTGAAGAATTCCAATTTTCAATCAACAATGAGTTTGATAACTCAAGAGTTACCAATGACTCAACCAAAGCCAAAAGGAAAAAATCCAAATTATTTATATAAATAAAAGAAAGCAATCATAAGTCTGAAATACCTCAAAATATATTAAATAGAAAATCAATCTAAACATAGAGAGTCATAAACAAAATTGAGAAAAGAAATAAAAGAACATTGAACCTAGGATTGAGAGTCACTCCTAAAACTAAAAGAAGTCCTAAATCCTAATCCTAAGAGAGAGGAGAGAACCTCTCTCTCTAAAAACTACATCTACTCCTAAAATTGTGAATGTGAAAGCCTCCTTATGAATGGATACATTCCTCCACTTTATAGCCTCTAATATGTGTTTTCTGGGCCGAGAACTAGGTCAGAAACAACCCAGAATTCGCTGGTTGCGAATTCAAACATACTGAAATTCCGTCACTGCGATGCGTCTGCATGGAGCACGCGGTCGCGTCACCTAGCGTCAGGGCAACTATTGCATATTAAATATCAAATCGAAGCCCCGGACATTAGCTTTCCAACGCAACTGAAACCGCATCATTTGGACCTCTGTAGCTAAAGTTATAGCCGTTTGAGTGCGAAGAGCACCCATGGGTAGCATGCGCTACCCCTTTTCTTGGTTGCCTTGCTTCCTTGCTTCCTCAAGGTGTGGGGTTCGATCCTTGGGGAGTGCATTTGGCCATTTTTGGCTTATTTTCCTTTGTGAGTAATGCCTCCCCCATCCCCCTTGGTCAGGAGTTCAAGTCTTGGAGCATGCAATTGCAAATCATTTTCCTTGAATTATTTCTTTATGAGCTGAGCTTGGTTCTTCTTTCCTTGTTTCTTGGCTTCATGTTGTGCTCAGCTCACAAAGTGAGCTGAGCTTTGTGCCTTGGTCCCTTGGGAGTGAGTGTAGTGCTCATTTAGTGAGCTTGGTGCTCTTGGAATGAGCTTCATGGTTTGTTGCACCACACTTCCTCCTTTCTTGGCCACACTTCTTAGGCCACGCTTTTCTTCTTTTCTTCTTTTTTTCACTTACAAATAACCAAAACAACCAATCAAAGTATCACCAAATTCACAAGGCTTATAAATCATTAAAAATCAATTAAATTTAGCTTAAACCTCATGATTTAGCATAAATTTCATGGTGGTTGTTTGATTCAAAGAAGTTGTGCATTTTCATTCTAAATTGATTTCTTAGGATGCAAGAAAGTGTATAAAACTAAATAAAAATAAAGGAAAAGGCTAGTAAAACTGGGTCAATATGACTTGTCATCACAACACCAAACTTAAAACTTGCTTGTCCCCAAGCAAGAAAAGAATTATGCTTAAAGGTTCTTTCAATTAAAATAGATTTGAAGAATAACATGCAGTGCCCTGTGAGTGAAGTGATTAAGTGACAGTGGAGTGAACTCTAAATTATATGCTCTTGCAAGGGCTTCAGTGCTTACTAGTCCCTACATCTTGGAAGTCTTAGGTCTTAGGACTTTCATCCAAATGATATCATGGAGATCTCTCTATAGGTAATCACCTTGAAGCAGCTTATAGTTTTTGTGCTTTGGCCTTGACTCTAAGTGTCATGTCTCAAAGCGGCTCTTTAGATAAGCTTTCAATCAATACTCCTAAACCAGTTGGTTTTAAGGTATTAGGTGTTAAAGCACCCCTAAGGATTTACTTGCTCAAGCCTCTCTCTTTGACACAATTCGACCACAAGCATTTACTAGGATAACAGCTCTTTGAGTTTTTATTTCTTTTTTCTTTTCTGCCTAGTAATTGATGCTCAGAGCCTTGGGCCATGTTCTTTTTGTTTTTGTATTTTCTTTATTTTCTTTTGTTTTGTTTGCTGCTTCTTGGATCAATAAATGTTTGAGAATCTCCACAACACTTCTTTGAACTCTACGTCCTGCCTATGAGCTCCCATGCAAGTTTTCATAAGCATGCAACCTCAATGCATAATCATACAACTAGAACCACCACTTCTCCTAATCTTTTGCTTGCCTCAAAATTGTTTAATTCCTCAATCCTTCTTTTCAAAGAACTTTCATGTAATGCATTTTTTTGAAATATTGAGTGCAAACAAGTTTTGGAGAGTATAGTGTTGTAAATGATCAAGCATCTTGATTATTGATTTGTAGAAAAACTATACTAGACAGAAGGGCAGATAGGGGTATAATATAACTTTCAATCACAGCAATATCTGATAATAAATAATACAACCTTTTGGAGTTTACTTGCTGTCCTCTTCCTCATTATCATTGCTGGTCTTCACATTCCTCTTTCATCTCATTGATTGATGATGCTAAATCTTCCCAAAAGTTTGTATGATACTCTGCAGTGATATTGAAAGTTGCTTGTTCCCCAAGCACTTAGAAACAATGGTTAGCATGCACGATTTATTTGTGGGCCTTTGTACTTACTTTGGTGTGGGAACACCAAACTTAGTACATTGCCAATGGTTCTTGTTCATCAAACTAACCAGATGTGAAACTCTTTTTCTTTGCTAAAAGTAGTAAAACTGAAAACTAGGAAACAGCAAAATAGTTAACTAGTTTATCCGAATGCTTGAAGCTAGCATGATGCAGAAAGTGAGAATATATTTTATGATGAAATTTTGGTGGGACACCAAACTTAGAATCCTTCATTCTTCCTTAGATTGTTTTGGTGTGCAACACCAAACTTAGCTTCTCGCAATATAGATAAAACTAATTAACCTTTTTATTGAAATAGTTATGAAAAGAATGTTACCTCCGGTTGGGTTGCCTCCCAACAAGCGCTCTTTTATTGTCACTAGCTTGACATCTTTCATCCTCGGATCATGGAAGTTGAGGCTTCTGTTGCCTTTGGTTTCCTCCTCTCACTATGGGCTTCCTTTCCTCTGTTTCTTTTTGTGGAATTCCTCTGTGGTGTCTTTCTTTGATGATTATTTCCTTTTCCATAGCCTTCTCACTTTCTTCCCTAACTGCTTTCCCTTTTAACCCAGTAGCTTTTTCACTGTTCTTTGGGTCATCTTCAGTGGCCCTTAGGGATATATTTGCTTCTCTCTCGCCCAATTCAGCAAGGTTCTGAACCAATTGTTCCATTTTCCTTTCAACTCTTCTAAGTGAGGCCTCTTGGTTCCTGCTTATCATCTCTTGATTTTTCCTTATTTCTTCCTGCTCTATTGTTATCATTTCTTGAACTTTCATGAATCTTTCCATCATCATTTCTAGAACATAGAGTCTTTGAGAGTTTGGAATTGGTTGTGGTTGTGTCAACTGTGATGGTTGGTGAGAATCATTTTGGGCGAGTTGTGAGGTAGGATGGGGTTGGAAGTGTGTGCATTGGGGTGGTGCGTGATGGTTGTTGTTGTGGGGGTGGTTTTTATGCTGGTTTTTGAAGTTGGGGTTGTTGCAGTTGAAGTCCCTTGGTCTTTGATTTTGGTTTTCAACCCCCCTCCAGTTGGAATAAGTTCTCCAGGGTGGGGTGTACACATCATTCTGAGACCTGTGTTGGAACATGCTAGAGGAACTGTTTGGAGAGTGTGATTGTTCATAACTTTGTTGCTCATGGTTAATTGCTCCAAAACCTTATTCAGGCTGATTCCAACCGTATGAGTTTTGAGTTAGGTTGTATGCATGTACTACAGCAGTTCGCAGCTCATTGATTTTTCTAACCATCATATCTAGGTGTTGTAGAGTCTGCTGATGCATCTGCTTGTTTTGGTTCATGACTGCACGGACACCTTCAATCTCCTTCTCTTGTGTGAATGGTTGCACTTCTGCCTCTGGTTTAACAATTTCTTGAGGTGGTTTCAGCTTGGCCAGGAGTTCACTCATTAGTTCTTCCCATCCGATAATGTTTCCTTGTGGGAAAGCTTCAAACCATTGAGCAATGTCGTTCATTGTGACGAGTGGGTGCTTCAAGTTATTGGTTGCATTGTCATCTGGGGTTAGGACACTGCTCCCATAATGACTGGAATTCGTTGGGTTCTTCTCCATGATCTACACAATCACAAACGGTACAAATGAAGATAGAGTATATTCATGCCAGAATGTGATTAGAGGATTAATTGACACAATGTGTCAAATAGTTGATAAACTTGAAAGCTTAATGGAAGAAAATTGCTTCTCTCGTATATTCAACAAGCTAAAGCATGAGAAGCATACAGAGCCAGAGAAACCACGAAAACTTCACTCTATTGCTAAAGTGAAGTTTCAGTTAGTTCAAGCAAAAATTCAAACAGTTAGTGGGTTAGTCAAAAGGTTAAAGAAACGGAAAAGAAAAAGTGCTTGATCTAGATCTCCACTTTACTTAATCATTGTCAATCTAATCAATCCCCGGCAACGGCGCCAAAAACTTGATGGTGTTTTTTTGTGGAAAAACGAATTTTCCAAAACACACAAATCTCACCGGCAAGTGTACCGGGTCGCATCAAGTAATAATAACTCATATGAGTGAGGTCGATCCCACAGGGATTGAAGGATTGAGCAATTTTAGTTTAGTGGTTGATTTAGCCAAGCGAATCATGATTTGGTTGAGTGATTTGTAATTTGCAGAAACTAAATTGCTTGAAATGTAAAGGGAGAGGGGTAAAGTGCAGTAAATTAAAGAGCAGGAAAGTAAACGAGCAGAATCTTAAAGTGCAAGTAATGTAAATTACAGAAACTTAGATTGCAAGAAATGTAAATGGCTGAAGCTTAAAGTGCAAGAAATATAAATTGCTTGAATCATAAAAGGAATTGGGAATTGGGATTGCAGAATTTAAACAAGAACAAGTAAATTGCATTAAACATAAAAGAGAAAATTCACTTGCAGTGAAGTAGATCTTGAAGAAAAGAGTAAAATGCTTTGAAGAATTTAAAAACAGGAAAGCAGTGCTTAATTTGCAGCAAAGTAAAAGAGGTTGAAGATCTCAGGAGTGGAAGAGACTAGATAACAATTCTAGATCTCAAATCCTTCCTTGATCCAACAAGAACAATTGCAAGAGAAATGAAGAAAAGTGAATTGTAGGGATTGTAGAAGAAGAAGCAGTAAATGGAAATTTAAATTCAATTATGCAGAAAATTAAAACAAGATCTCAAGGTGAGATTGAAACAGAAGTTCTTCAATTCTCCACCCAAGATCCAAAGCAAGAAAATTAAAGAGAGCTCAAGCAAGAAACAAGAAGAAGAGAGATCAATTCTCCTTCCAAGTTCTCTGAAATCTAAACTCAAAAACAAAAGCTCAAAATGAAAATGAAAATTCAAAGAAAAATTTAAAATAAAATTCAACTCTCTAATTACATCAAACTAACTCCTATTTACACACTTTCTATTCTCGGATATTGGAATTTGGATGGGCTTTTGATTTGGTGAAGATTTGAATTAAATTGGACTTTTGGTTGAATTTTCAACCCATGGGTAATATGCTTCCAGGGGAGTGCTCAGCTCACAAAGTGAGCTGAGCTTTGACACTTAGTGTGGGGAAGCATTGGTAGCGTGCTGCTGTCTTGGGGTGCATCAGGGAAGAGCTCAGCTCATTTTGTGAGCTGAGCATTGGTGCCTTGGTGCCAAATGTTGTGTGCTGTGTGCTGCCCAGGGACCGTGTCATGCGCGCTCCTTGTGCTCCTGGCCGTGTCAAATTTGTGCTTCATGCACCAAGAGGTAGCGCTCAGCTCTCCAAGTGAGCTGAGCCTTGGGACATCCAAGGAAAGGTCCTTGGTTCGAAACCCATGGGTAGCATGCGCTACCCCTTTTCTTGGTTGCCTTACTTCCTTGCTTCCTCAAGGTGTGGGGTTCGATCCTTGGGGAGTGCATTTGGCCATTTTTGGCTTATTTTCCTTTGTGAGTAACGCCTCCCCCATCCCCCTTGGTCATGAGTTCAAGTCTTGGAGCATGCAATTGCAAATCATTTTCCTTGAATTATTTCTTTATGAGCTGAGCTTGGTTCTTCTTTCCTTGTTTCTTGGCCTCATGTTGTGCTCAGCTCACAAAGTGAGCTGAGCTTTGTGCCTTGGTCCCTTGGGAGTGAGTGTAGCGCTCATTTAGTGAGCTTGGTGCTCTTGGAGTGAGCTTCATAGTTTTTTGCACCACACTTCCTCCTTTCTTGGCCATACTTCTTAGGCCACGCTTTTCTTCTTTTCTTCTTTTCTTCACCTACAAATAACCAAAACAACCAATCAAAGTATCACCAAATTCACAAGGCTTATAAATCATTAAAAATTAATTAAATTTAGCTTAAACCTCATGATTTAGCATAAATTTCATGGTGGTTGTTTGATTCAAAGGAGTTGTGCATTTTCATTCCAAATTGATTTCTTAGGATGCAAGAAAGTGTATAAAACTAAATAAAAATAAAGAAAAAGGCTAGTAAAACTGGGTCAATATGACTTGTCATCAATATTCATCAGTATAATGGCTATAATCAGCACAGACTCCGCAAACTCTCTGTGGGACTAACTGTTGGCTTTGCTGTGGTGGAGAAGGTTGAGCTTGCTGAAATTGTTGTTGATTCAATTGCATCTGCTTCAACAAGTTGGTCATTTCACAAATACTCTGAGTTAGAGCAGCAGTCTCTCTGCTAGAGGATACTTCTGCAACGGCTTTTGAACGGCCTTGTTTCTGTGTGTGATTCCGAGTAGATTCAGCTAAGTCGCTGATCAATTGCCATGCCTCATCAGTGGTCTTGTACTTTTTCATAGACCCATTGCTAGCACTTTCCAATGTGGTCTTATCTTGGGGCCTCATGCCCTGTGTGACGTAACCGAGTAACACTATCTTGTCAATCATATGGTGGGGGCATGCTTCCAGAAGATTATTGAAGCGCTCCCAGTATTCATAGAGAGTCTCGGATTCGTCCTGAATAATCATGGAAATGTCTTTCCTCAGTTTATCAGTAACTTCAGCTGGAAAGAACTTTTCCAAAAATTCTCTTCTAAGTGTATCCCAGTCGGATATAGTTGCTGCGGGTTGAGTGTAGTACCACTCTCTTGCCATTCCCTCAAGAGAAAACGGGAAAGCTTTCAACAAAATTGAAGTTTCATTTGCACCATCACGCCTGACAGTAGAACAGGCTGCTTGAAAATCTCTCAGGTGCTTGATAGGCTCTTGAGCAGGTAAGCCATGAAACTTGGGCATCAAATTGAGTAGTGCAGTGTTTATTTCAAAGTCTGTAGCCACCGTTGGGTGATGCGCTTGAAACGGTTGCATTGAAAAATCAGGGGCTCCAGCCTCCTGGATAGTAATTCCTCTAGCTGCTGCCATGTCACCTACACATAAATCAACCGAATCAGTAGAACAGGGGCTGGTTTCTTTCTCAAGTGACGTTTCGGATCCGCCCTCAGAGAGGACTAACCGACGCCGAGTTTGCCTTATTCGTGAAATAGTTCTTTCAATCTCAAGATCGAATACTGGCAAGCTTGGATCAGGAAGTGAACGCGTCATCTAACGAAAGAAACAAGCAGCTCATAGTAGCAGGATAAAATAAAATACAAATAAATAAATTCCAATTAATAACTTTAGCACTCCACTAGCAGGTTTTTTCGGGAAACTTCATTTATTCTGGTGTGGATGGCAGGCAGGCCTATATTTCTTGGTTTCAATAGGACTCCTTACGAGCGTTGTTTCTATCTACTATTATCTAAAAATAATCAAGTTATTAATGACTGGACGAAACCAAGAAATAACTCCTCACGTGCGAAATTATAGAGGGTCCCCTTTAAGATCAAACAATTCCATCGAATTGAGTATGATTGTATGTGTGATAGCATCTACTATACCAGGAATATCAATGAACCCGATTATTGAAATTGCTCAGGATACCCTTTTTTAGCTTCTAGAATCTATTTCTTAGTTCAAGATCCGACCCCTCTTATCTTACTAACTGGAATCAAAGAATTAGTAGATCTGTTCCGCCCAAAATGGGAATGGGCTAGGGTTATGAACTTAGAATCTAGAATCTGATGATCGAGTCGATTCCATGATTCTAAGTTCATTCCATACCGGACCAGACCGGAATAGGGTTATATACATTCTCATTATGAGAAAGGGGTCATTCGAGCGTATCTAAATAGATACTATGTTTATATATAATACATCCCTGCGTCGTTCCGTTCCATTTAGGATTAGGAATAGGCGTAATCGGACCCACTTTTTACATATCTATCATTATTTTGGACCCTATTCACCTCAGCAACGGCGCCAAAAATTGACGTGGCAGAAATTGGCGAATCAAGAATTGTTATAAGATATGCGTGCAAGTATAGTTCTTAACCAACCAGAAACCCGCTTATCAATTTAGAAGGGTGTCACAAAAATTAAAATTAAAATACTGGGAGTATGAATCCCAGGTCGTCTCCCAACGAGTTGCAGAAAGGTGTGCTACTTTATTAATCAGATGTTTTCAAAATGGTTTGAATTGAATAACAGGAAATTAAATTAGAGAATTTATGTATTTTAAATAAAAGCCTTGACTGGGAGTAGTTTAGCTGGAAACCCTATTCTTGTTGGAGTACTCTCAAGATTAATTGACAATTGAAGGTTGTCTTGTTTAGTTATCCCTTACTAGGTAAAGAAAAGTCAAACAAGTTGGAATGCTACTTCTATTCACAAGTTCCAACTCACTCAATTAAGAGGGATTGGTGTCAGCGACTAGAGGGCAATCCAACAATAAACCCAATTACAATTTTTCTTTTTGAGCATTCAAACTCAAGAGTTCCTTTCAATCAACTCCCCATCAAGTTAGGGGACTACTCGCTCATTGTGAATGTAGAATTCATAACATAGGAAAGGGAATTAAAGAAAGACATGATAAATAAAAATCGAAGAAATCAAGTAAAAATAAAAGTAATTCTTATATTAATAAATTCAAAAAATAATTCAATAGTAAAATTGAGTAAATTAAAGGACATGGAAGAGTAAGAGCCAAGTAAAGAAAACGAACTAGAATGACGAAGTCTTGATGAGGTAATAACTCTTCTCAATATCCCAATGCAAAGAGCAATAGAAATAAAATCCTAAGAACTATGAATGTGTACAGAGAAAGCCTAGAGGAGGAGTAAAACTGGATCTAAAAACTAAAAATTGTGTAGAATGAATGTTGTTCTCGGTCTCTGCATGTTCTCTGGCTCTAGTCTGCTTTTCTGCACCAAAAATTGGGTCAAAACAGGGCCCAAAATCGCCCCAGTGAATTCTGCAGAATATGCAGATCGCGCACATCACGCGATCACGTCATTCATGCGGCCGCGTCATTCGGCGTTTTGCCCTGCCACGCGAGCGCGTCGTCCACGCCTCCGCTTCACTTGTGCTATTCCAATCCACATGGTTGCGTGAGCCATGCGGCCGCGTCACTTCTCGCTGGTCATCTCCTCAATTTCTTGTGTTCCTTCCATTTTTGCAAGCTTCCTTTCCAATCTCCAACTCATTCATGCCCTATAAAGCCTAAAACACTTAACACACAGATCACAGCATCGAATGGAATAAAGGAGAATTAAAAATACATAATTAAAAGTCTCTAAGAAGCAAGTTTTCAATCATGTAATAATTTTAGGAAGGAAATATAAATGCATGCTAATCATATGAATAAGTGGGTAAAGATCATGATAAAACCACACAATTAAACACGTACACATATGCTTAAGTAAGCTTATAAACTGAATCTTTAATTAACCCAAGCTTTAACATAACCTATATATATTCTTTATAACTTTAGAATTCATACCTAGCTACCCAGAATTTCCTTTTCAGATTCCATACTCGTGTATCAACTTTTTATTTTAATTTTATCATACATGCATTGATCTTTGAATTCTTAACTTAGCAATGGGGTAATTTTGTCCCTTTATTTATTTATTGAATAATTTTGGTTTTTTTTTTCTAACATAAGCATAAAAATAAACATAACTTATCAATGCACATAGATTTTTAATTCTTATAGTTTCACATGAGTAGGTATCCAAATTCCCATTATATTATCATGACACATTCCCTTATTATCTTTTGTTCCCACAATTTCCCATACTTAATTAGAACACACAATTCTATCATAAGCTAACCAAAGATTCAATTTGGGATATATAATTGCTTTTTTTTTTCTGCTTAAGGCTAGTAATGTGGTAAAATATAGAACAAATGGGATTTAAAGGCTCAAAGTGGCTAACAAAGGTAATTGAAAGGGTAGGTTTAATTTGGATAAGTGAGCTAAACAATTAATGGCTTCAATCATATGCAAACATATAAATATAATAAACATTCGACATATAGGATGGAACAAAATAGTCCATACTTTGCCCGAGATTTGATGGCCCAAACTGGCGTCCAAAGTTAGCCTAAAACATCTTGGCGTAAAACGCCCAAACTGGCACCTGAATTGGAGTTAAACGCCCAAACTAGCACCAAAGCTGGCGTTTAACTCCAAGAACAGCCTAAGCACGAAAAAGCATCAATGCTCAGCGCAAGCACACACCAAGTGGGCCCCAGAAGTGGATTTCTGCACTATCTGCACTTAGTTACTCATTTTCTGTAAAACCTAGTTACTAGTTTAGTATAAAAACTACTTTTAGTGATTTATTTTACATCCTTTATCAGTTTTATGCTATCATAGATCATTTTGTACACGTTTGGAGGCTGGCCATTCGGCCATGCCTACACCTTTTTTACTAATGTATTTTCTACGGTGGAGTTTCTACACCCCATAGATTAAGGTGTGGAGCTTTGCTGTTCTTCATGAATTAATGAAATTACTACTGTTTTTCTATTCAATTCACACCTACTTCTTCTCCAAGATATACTCTCGTACTTAATTCAGTTAAGTCACAATAAAGGGGTGACCCGTGACAATCACCCAATCTTCGTTACTCGCTTAGCCAAGATCACGTGCCTGACAACCACAAAGCGGTCTACATGATGTTCAACGTAGTCATTGGACGATAGTTGGAGTATATTCTCTTGGGTTTCTAATCTAAGATTAGAACCTTCGTGGTATAGGCTAGAACCATTGGCAGCATTCCTGGGATCCGGAAAGTCTAAACCTTGTCTGTGGTATTCCGAGTAGGATCTAGGAAGGGATGACTGTAAAGAGCTTCAAACCTGCGAATGTTGGGCGCAGTGACAGTGTGCAAAAGGACAATGGTCCGATTCCGGCGCTAGCGGGAACCGACAGATGATTAGTTGTGCGGTGACAGCGCATATGGATTTGTTTTCATCCGAGAGGATCTTACAGCTTGCCATGGAAAGAGGTAACGCATGATTGGAAGAAGGCAGTAGGAAAGCAGAAGTTCAAAAGCAACAAAGCATCTCCAGACGCTTATCTAAAATTTCCACCAATGAATTACATAAGTATTTCTATCTTATTTTATATTTTATTTATATTTTAATTATCAAAACCTCATAACTATTTGAATCCGCCTGACTGAGATTTACAAGATGACCATAGCTTGCTTCAAGCCGAGAATCTCCGTGGGATCGATCCTTACTCACGTAAGGTATTACTTGGACGACCCAGTGCACTTGCTGGTCAGCTGTGCGGAGTTGTGAAGAAGTGTTAAGATCACATTCGCGCGCACCAAAGGTGGCTCCTCCCCTTCCAAGAAGAAGGACAAAGGGAAGGGGCCAATGAACTGAACATGAAACTGCTCAAGGTTGTTGAGTCCCATGGTTGACACTTTCTAATTTCTGAAATCCTGTTTTAAGCTTTTGTTCGATTTACTCTTTGAATAAATAATCATGCAAGGATAGTTTATGTTTTATGCTCAGTTTTAATTCCTGTTTGAAGTCTTTATGAGTCTTTTAAGTTTACAAGAAAGAAAATTCCATGTATTTCAAGTCTTCATTTCAACACAAATAAAAGTAGAGCTTGTCTCCATAAGAGTTACTGTGAGTTGTGCAAAAATAATAAGAGAGACCAAAGCCAAGAGAGATCATCAAACAAACTAAGAAATAAGAAACTAAGTGTAGAACCTTGGATGAACTAAAAAGAAAATGAGTCATGGAGAGCAACTAGTCCTAGAAGGTATAACAAGAGAAGGTTAAGGGGTTTCCCTTGAATATCCATAGAATCAATTGGTAGTAAGCATTAAAGGCCCAAGGCTCTGAGCATCAACTACTGGGATGGAAAAAGAAACATTAAAAAAGCAAAAAGAATTAAAGACCTTAGTAGATGCTTGTGGTAAAGATGTGTAAAGAAGAGACGTGAGCAAGTAAATTATTAGGGGTGTCTCAACACCTAGTACCCTAAAACCAACTAGTTTGGGAGTGCTAATTGAAAGCCTAATTAAAGGGTTGTCTTGAGACAAAACACTTAGAGTCGTGGTCAAGAAAGCAAAACAACCCTTGCTACTTCATGGTGACAATCAATAGAAAGGACCCCTAAAGCCTATACCTGAAAGAACCCTCAAGGATCCAAGAGCGTTTCATGACATTAAAACATTCATACATGTGTTGAACACTTAGTTTTACTCTTAGTTGTATTGCAATCATTCAAAGCCAAGGCCTCAAGTTATAAAGGCTTACTCACATTGATTTGCTTGGGACAAGCAAAGCTTAAGTTTGGTGTTGTGATGACTTGCATCCTCTACCCTTCTTTCTTGCATAAAGAAGACCATAAAAGAGCATAAATCTCATTTGATCAGTACAATTCATGCATTATTTGATGAATTTTATGGTACACTACTTTGAGATGAGTTGTGTTGAATTTCAGGTGAAAAAGGCATCAAAAATGGGTAGAAGACAATAAGAAGCTAGGCGTGTGAAATTGACGTGCCACATGGGAGCAAACACCACAAAAATGCACTGGCGTGGCACGTCAGTACTAAATTCCAGAGGGGAAGTCCAAGCATGCATGTGGGCATGGCACGCCAGGATGGGCATGGCACGCCTAACGCATCAGCTACTACGGGTGTGCCACTTGAGTTCGTGGCGTGGCACGCCAACTCACCATTCCAAGAAGAACCTCCACTTTGGCGTGCCACTTGGTATAGAAGGCGTGGCACGCCAGCTCCAAGAAGTCACTTGGGCGTGCCACTTAAGAACCCAGGCGTGGCACGCCAAGCTTGAAGAGTTCACAAATGCATGGGCATGCCACTTGAACAGTATGGCGTGGCACGCTGGTACAATAATCCAGAGAAGGGGATGTGGGCAATTGAAGACTGGGCGTGCCACTTGAGGTCAAAGGCGTGGCACGCCAACCTCTCAATCTCATTTAGGCGTGCCACTTGAACAACCAGGCGTGGCACGCCAATGCACAAAGAGACCAAAAGCAAGGACTGGGCGTGCCACTTGGTATCGAAGGCGTGGCACGCCAACCCAAGCATCTTACTATGGCGTCCCACTTGAAGGCTAAGGCATGGCACGCCAGCTACTGGAACCAAGGCAAGATCATGCGCGTGGCACGCCAGCCTCACTACAACAAATTCTGGTTGAGGCAACCCTTTAAAAACATTGTCTATAATAAGAAAAAGTGTTGCCTTTGATCAAAGGCAACACTTTTCGACAAAATGCAACGCTTTTTGGGGGGTTGGCTATACGGCCGTTACCTTTGGTCTAAGGCAACGCTTTTGTGTATAAAAGGGAACCCTTTTTATGGCAACCTTCAGGACGCATTGCCTTTTCTACAAAAAAAGCAACTCCACATAAGGGTTGCCTTAGAGGATCCAAACACAACACTTTAACAAAGACTTTATGGCAACTCTTTTTACGAGTTGTATTTTCTAATACATAAAGCAACACTTGTCTAGATTTTTTTAATTTGCCTTTCTATAGACCTAAAGCAACACTTATTTAAATTTATTTGCAATTTTTTTTAAATATCTAAAGCAACACCTTATTGAATTTTTCTTAAGTTCTCTTTTTTTATATCTAAAACAACATATTTTTTGCCTTTGTTATATTTATAAGATATATAACACAAACTAACAATGCTTAAATTCAATTTAATCAATGTAGGGAGAATAAGCTAATAATATATATTGCATGTATGTAGAAAGGTGTTCCAAGTGTCAATTATATACTTGCTAAGTTATCAAGTCAAATAAATAATAAACATAAGTAAATAAAATACATATTTTTCTCATTATGAACAAAATTTCTTTAACATTTATCATGAGGCAGCAACTTGCTCTCCAAGTCCTCCTCGCATGTTCAACAACTCCTTCGGAGATCTCTCCTCGATGACGATTTCTTCTCCGAAAGAAAGTGACAAATCAATTGAAGTCAGTGGTGCAGCCACATAAAAAGGTACATTGTGAAAATTGGTACACAAGGTAATTCTATAGGTCCCAATTTTGTTGCCTGTGTCACCTGCAATGACATTTGAAATAAGATAAGAATAAACCTAATGATGTCTTTCTTACTTTAGAAAACAACCAAACAAATGATAGGGTATTTCCAATTTAACTCAATGTACCAGATGATAAAAATTTGAGGAGTTCTACTTCTAGGAATTTTTTCTGTCCTTTTTCAAAAGTTATACATCTAAATTCTAATGCCTTTTTCAATTTTTGAGAACAAATTGATGATGAATTATAAGAACCCTACTAACCTGAGGTTTTTCAAAAATCCTGTAAACTAGAAGTCATGGCAGGGGCACCTGTTACAAAAAAATGAAACTCCTATCAAGTACTCATGTAAAATGCAGAACCAAGATAAAAAAACCAGCAATAATATCAGACACAAACAAAGTTAAAATAACATCAATTTAACACCTTACTCCTTCCAAACAACTTTCTAAAATGCCTCTAAACATAATACATTATAAAAGTTAAAGTTAAAGCTGGATTCGGTCAATAGATGAAGAACTATTACTTGTTATCATTAAATTCAATTATTATTATTAACTTTTAGTTAAAATTTTGATTATATGTTTTTGATTATGTAATACTTTTACAAATAAGCTCAAACATAAATTAAAGCCGGACAAGATGTATTAGCATAGCTCAAGGAATAATCATGTTATATTTGTGAGACTTGACGACAGTGGAATGCAATAAGTAACCAAAACATATTTTCTTCTATGTTTATAATTAAAAGAACAAATAAAACTTGATAATCATATCTCTCCTCTTTCATTATTCTCTCCACGAAACAATTACCTCATTTCGTTCCATTAATGAAAGATACTTAATCGCAGCATTATGCCAACAGTAGTGACAGTGATAGTTCTCAAAATGCTCAGCAACAATGAATTGCTTCAGGCAATCCAGCAGTGCACATCCAAATATCTAAAGCGAGAGACATCAACTATCAGGGAGCGATGAAGGCTTGTAGAATTTTAGTTACCCAAGAAATAATATTGAAGTTAAAACAACAATATAATTAGCGCTGAATTTTTGAAACTCACCAGGGTAGAACCACTAAGTACAGGTGAAAGAGGCAAACAATCAAATTGTTCTAAGTTAATTGAGATCTGCAAAACAAACAAATATACAGTTTGAAATTAAATTAAAATTTCAGACAGATACGAGAAAACATTTACATTAGAAATATAGGTTAGGAGTACCATTATCTTTAGATAGAGCTACAACTGAGTCTTTTCTTAGCTTCTCAAATCTAACCCATGTCATCATACAAAATCAATTGGTTAATTCTAACATTTCTCCTATTTTAGCCATTTCGATTACCTTGGAACCTTTCTCCTCCTAATGCAACATTGTCAAATCAAAACTGTATGACAATACATAAAGTGTACACACAATTAACAGCAAAGGTAAGAGAACTACATTGAAAGCCTTCTATAACTGGGATGAGCAACTCTGACAGGTCAAGCTGCTACTAAGAATCCCATCAAAAGGTCCAAGGTAGAGTTGGTGCCATCTTTCATGCTCACTCTGCCAGTCCCTATGTATTCAAGTAAGAATTCTATTATTAGAAGCAAAAATGTCTGCTAAAGAACTCATCTTTGGAGCATAACAACTTCCAATTTCTTCTCTCAATGAGCACAATAGATGTAGAAATGCTTCAGCGGCATCCTACAAGACACACAAAATAATGTAAATCAATACTAATGATGGTTTTTATTCAAATAATAATTTAGATGAAGCGTGAGAATATCCTATCAAATCAAGACAAGATAGAATGGATTTTATATTTTAATTAGCATAAGAATATGAACGCCTGTGTAAAGAAACTTCAAAATTATTTTGACATTCTGTCCTATTTAATCCTAAATATTATCTCTGATTAGCACTTCTTTGTGTGTTGCCCTATACAGCAAGATTGTTTACAATGTTTGCGCATGCTTTTAGCATCTGAGTTCAATAATCTCTATATCACTCTATAAACTTATTTTTATTTGCTCTTATATATATATAACAAACTTTTAAACACAACAATAATAATCTGTAGAACAACAAATCACAGAACAACAAATTAGACAACAACAAAGTAATTTACTAACTAAAAATTAAATTCTAACTAACCTGTAATGAATTAATTCAAAGAACATCAAAATTAGTTTTCTCAAATACCTGAAAATGGAGGAACATAGGAAGAACGAGAAGGAGAAGAGAAGGGAGAGGGGTTTCTAGCGATTGAGCACCGCGCCCGTCAAGGAGAGCACCAAGAAGAGAGGGGTTTCTAGCGATTGAGCGCTGCTGTCGCAGTTAGGAAGGGGAGAAAGGGTCTGTGCACTGTTGCAGTGGCTATGTTAGGACTTGTGGAGAGCACCACGCCGTCGCCCGTCGAGGATAGCACAGCGCCGTCGCCGTACGTGGAGGAGTGCACCGCGATTGAACGCTGCTGTCGCCGTTAGAAAGGGGAGAAAGGGTGAGTTGTTGCAGTGGCTATGTTAGGGATTATGGAGAGCACCGCGCCGTCGCCCGTCGAGGAGAGCACCGCGCCATCTCTGTGAGTGGAGGAGTACGTGCGATTGAACGCTGCTGACCTACTGTTGCCGTTAGGAAGGGGAGAAAGGGTATGGTGTGTACGTTGTTGCAGGGGAGAAATGTTAGGGTTCTTCATTGTGTATGTGCGTGAAGTGGAACAAGTGAAGCTCTTTTTTCTTTTTTTGTGTTTAACTTATTTTTTCATTGAAAAAAATAATTGGTAGCTAGGGATATGATTAAAAGTTTTTTTTTTTAATTTTTAATCATAAACAATTTTAGGCAACTTTTTATAAATGTTATTTGTTTAATATTTTTGATAACTCATATAAAATATTATATTTTTATTTAAAAATGTTGTCTTAAAAATTTTATTTTGTAACATTTTATAAATGTGGTTTTAGATATCAAAGACAACTATTTTATGAGTGGCAAAAAATTTTGTTATCTTTGCTTTACTTAAAGACAACTTATCAAAAATGTTGTCTTTGCCTATCTAAGACAACTTTTATTAAATGTTGCTTCGAATAAGGGTTACCGTAGGCAAAAAATGTTGTAGTGCCTTTAGGCATGGTACGCTGGTATAAGTTTCCAGAGTGGATGAAGGAGGCCAATTACATGGGGCGTGCCACTTGGTATTGAAGGTGTGGCACGCCACTCACTTTTCTTCACTTAGGCGTGCCACTTGAATCCCAGGCGTGGCACGCCAGTGTCATTTAGAGAGTGATAAACCACTATTTTATGGTTTATCTTGTGCTCAATTGAGTGGTTTTTATCAATTCTTTACCTACTTATTCATACTATTTGCATGGTTTTACATCTGCCTTCCTAATTATGTGCTTTGATTGAAAACATGCTTCTTTGGCCTTAAGTTCCCTATGTTTAAATCCTCTCTTATTACCATTAGATGCGTTGATGTGTGTGTTAAGTGATTTCAGATATTACAGGGCAGGAATGGCTCAGAGGATGGAAAGAAAGCATGCAAAAGTGGGAGGAATACAAGAAGTTAGAGAAATTGCTAAGCTGTCCAGCCTGACCTCTTCGCACTCAAACGGCTATAACTTTAGCTACAAAAGTCCAAATGACACGTTTTCAGTTGCGTTAGAAAGCTAATGTCCGGGGCTTCGATTTGATATATAATATGCCATAGTTGCCCTGACGCTAGGCAATGTGAACGCGCTCTCCACGCGGACGCGTCGCAGTTCCGAAAATCAGCGTGGCAGTTTTCTTCTCCAGCGATTTCTGGGCTGTTTTCGACCCAGTTTTCGGCCCAAAAAATACAGATTAAAGGCTATAAAGTGGGGAAATCCATCCATTCATAATTTTAGTTTTAGATGTAGTTTTTAGAGAGAGAGGCTCTCTCCTCTCTCTTAGGATTTAGTTTTAGGATTTAGGATTATTTCTTCTTCATCACAGGTTCAATGTTCCTTTTATTTATTTTCTACTTTTATTATATACTTTTAATTATTATTTATCTATTCAATTTGGCTTATGCTACATTCATGTTATGATTTTCTTAATTAATATTATTTGAGGTATTTCAGATTTAAGATTGCTTTGCTTTATTTATATTGATGCTTTTAATTTAATTTAGATATTTTCTCCCTTTTGGCTTAGCTTAAGTAATTGGTAACACTTGAGCTGTCAAATAAAGCAGTGGTTGAAATTGGGAGTTGCTCCAATAACTCTAGTCTTTCCATAGGAATTGACTAGGACCTGAGGATTAAGCTAATTAATCCACTTGATTTACCTTCATAGTTAGAGGTTAACAAAGTGGGATTAAAATCCAATTCTCATCACAATTGATAAGGATAGGACTTCCAGTTCTAATACCTTGCCAAGGGTTTATTTTATTATTATTATTTTATTTTTCTTATCATTTAACATATTGGTTCCTTACTTTCAAAACCCCAATTTACAAGACTCATAACCAAAAATAAGAACATACTTCCCTGCAATTCCTTGAGAAGACGACCCGAGGTTAAATACTTCGGTTATCAATTTCAAAGGGGTTTGTTACTTGTGACAACCAAAATGTTTGTAAGAAAGGACTTTTGTTGGTTTAGAAGCTATACCTGCCACGAGAATTTATCTGCGAATTTCTAGACCACGCAAAAGTTCCTCTCTTCAAAATGGCGCCGTTGCCGGGGAATTGCAAATGTGTGCCTTATTATTGGTTATTATAAATATTTTCATTTTGCTTATTTATTTATTTCTATTTTTGTTTTTATTTTTGTTTTTATTTTTGCTTTTTTCATAAATTAAGAGGTTATTGGTTTTTATTTATTTATTAAAAACTTTTTTCAAAAAAATTTGTTCTTGGTGTTCATCTTGATCTTCAAGTTGTTCTTCGTGTTCATCTTGACCTTCAATTTGTTCTTAGTTGTTTTCTTCGTTTTGATCTAAAAATTTTAAGTTTAGTGTCATTTTATCATTTTTTTCTCTCCTCATTAAATTCAAAAAATTCAAAATTTAAAACTCAAATTTCAAATTTCAAATTTCAATTTTCAAAATTCAAATTAAAAGAAATAATTAAAATTCAAATTTCAAAATTTCAAATTTTAATTTTCAAAAATTCAATTTAAAAATTTAAAATTCAAAATTTCAAATTTCAAAATTTAATTTTCAAATTCAAAATTTAAATTTCAATAACCTTTTAATTTAAAATTTGTTTTTATTTTTGTTTTTAATTTTTTTTTTTACTATTATGAGTTCTCACCCCTCTCGCTTTGAGTTTAGTTCCAATGCTGTTGCAAGGAATTGAAATTATAACAGGAACATGCATCAAGGTCAAAACAATCAGAGATGGAAGGAGCCACGAGGATCTGATCAACTCTTTAGGCAACAACACCCTCCAAGATACCATAGACCACGACCATTCCACAATGCATGTCAAAACAACAGTTATGGTGGACCCTTCCGTGACAACCAACACCCACCTAACTGCTATAGTCAAGAGCCATTCCAAGGTGCATACCAAGACGATAGATATGGTAGACCCCCATCATATACCTATGACCCACCTCCTCAACATCATTTTGGACCACCATACTCACAAGCCCCTTACCACCAAACACCCTCATATGATCCTAACCCTCATCCACCATACCAACCACTTTATGAACCATATGAATCATATATAGAACCACCGTAATTCCAACCCAATTACTCCCAAGAACCACCACCTCCGTATGCACCATATCCATATCTATCAATCCAAGAGCCTTATGGTCCTACTTATGATACCCAAGCAGAACAAGAATCAACAGATCGTCTCAAGGAAACAGTGGATCAATTTCATGCAACTCTATATCAACTAAATCAAGCGATAAGTCGATTAGCTTCCCAACGCTCAGACACTCAAAGTGCTCTCATGGCTACATGTGAAGAATCTATAAAAGAGCGTAGCATAAAGGAGACACTAGAAACTCCAATAGACAATGAGGAACATACTTTTGTGCTGGAACAAGTGGAGGAAGCTGTAATTATCGAAGAAGAAGAATTGGTTGAAGACTTAGGAGATGCTGAACCTCCATGGGAAAGTCAAGACATAGAACCTCCTTCCAAGACGGTTGCATTTGATGTTGAGGAGGGTGTACAACCTCCAAGGCATATCATAGTTGAAGACTTGGAAGAGGTTGATCAAGAAATAGAGATTAAAGAAGAAGAAGCACAGCCGCCCATGCCCTTGGTGAGCAATGAAGAAGAGATCAAATAGGAAGAAAGCTACCAAGAAGAAGAGGTTAATATTGAAGAAACTTGCAAATAGGTGGAAGTTGTCAGAGTAGAGCACAAGGGAGTGGTGATGGTGTTTTTTGTGGAAAAACGAATTTCCAAAACACCCAAAACTCACCGGTAAGTGTACCGGGTCGCATCAAGTAGTAAAACTCACTTAGAGTGAGGTCGATCCCACAGGGATTGATGGATCAAGCAACTTTAGTGGGTGATTAGTTTAGTCAAGCTAACATTGAAGTGAAATTGGGTGAAATGTAGCCAACAGAATGTAAATGACAAGAAAATTTAAAGTGCAGAAAGTAAATGTGCAGAAACTTAAAGAACAAGAAAAGTAAATTACAGAAACTTAAATGACCAGAAATGTAAATTGCATGAAAAGTAAAGGGGCTGGGGTGCTGGAAATTAAAGAGAAGCAGTAAACCAGTAACTTAGAGTAAGTGCAGAAAATGTAAATTTGCAGGAAATGTAAATCAAGCTCACAGTCAACATGAAATGTAAAATGCAGAGGAATCTAGTTGCAGAAAAAGTAAAAGGAATTTGGTGTTGGAAATTAAAACATCAACCAGAAAGTGTAAATAGCAATCCATCAGAGAAATAGAAGATGCAATTGCTTGCAATAGATCTAAATAGAAAAGGGAAGTGGCTTGAAAAATCCAAAACAGCAAGAAAACTCAACTCAGTTGTAAAATAAAATTGAGGATCTCAAGGAATCAAAGAGACTAGAAAACAAGTCTAGATCTCAAGTCCTTCCTTGATCCAACCAAGAACAAGTGCAAAAGAAGTAGAAGAACAAATTGCAGAAGAAGTAAAGATGAAAACAGTAGAGAGATTTTAATTCCAAACCACAATTCCTTGAATTATGCAGACAAAATAAACAGAAAGAGATCTCAAGGTGGGATTGAAACAGAATTTCTTCAATTCTCCATCCAAGATCCAAGACAAGAATGAAAATTAAGAGAGAGCTTTCTAATGGATCTTCCCTCCAATATTCTCTAATGGGGCTTCCCTAACAAAGATGAAAATAATGCCTTATATAGGCTTTTTACAAAATAAAATAAAATTGAAATGAAAAACAAATTAAATGAAAATCCTAATTCTAGCTTGTTCTTGTGCCTTTGAGTGATGATGTAGGCTTTGCTTGCTTTGGATTTGAGGAAGAGTGGATCTGGATGGCCTTGGTTCAATTGGTGAAGAATTGAATTAAATTGGATTTTTATTGAATTTTTGGCCCATAGGTGTTGCTCCTAGGGTAATGCTCTGCTCTTGTGAGGAGCGGAGCATTGGCTGCCTTGGTGTGTGTCTTGTGCGCCTTGCCTTGCCTCCCTGGTCCCTGTCATGCTCTTGTGTGATGCACCAAGGAGTAGCGCTCTGCTCTCCTTGTGAGCGGAGCATTGGTGCTTCCAAGGGAAGGTCCCAAGTTCAAATCCTTGTGGCTTCACTAGCAAACATTTTCCTTTGAATTTTTCTTGGAGAGAGCACGACAATGCTTTCCAAGGGAGCGGAGCATTATACTTTGGAGTGAGGCTCCAGCTTCGAACCTTGGTGGAAGCATTAGTTGATTTTTTTGCTTGTTTTTTGCCCTTAAAGATGTATTTCATTCGTGCCTCAATTTCATGCCAAATATAGATTTCCATATATTGTTGGAAAGCTCTCAATGTTAGCTTTCCAACACAACTGGAAGCACCGAAATCAGACATTTGTATCTCAAGTTATCGCTCTTTGAAGAAGGCATGGTCATGCTATGAGCGCCCAGATTTTAACTTAGCGAAAATTTTGCTTCCAAGCTCATCTTTGCATCAGGATAATGCTCCGCTCTTGGCAAGAGCGGAGCTTTGTGCTGATTGCCAATTTCCTTTGATTTGGTCATGGGCCACGCTTTTAAAAGCGTGGCTTAAGCCTCCAAAGTGTGCTCCAACTTCAAAGTGTGTCCCAAAGCTCTTTTTTCTCCTTTTTAGCTTATTTTGTGCTTTTTTCTTCTTTTTCTTCTTTTTCTTCTTATTTCCTACAAATTTTATAAAATCAAAAGATCAAGGAAATATACCATTTAAGTACAAAAGCATTCATTATTTAAGCACAAATCATCAATTTCTTGTATGAATAAGCATAGAAAAACATGACATGGTGACATGTCATCACAACACCAAACTTAAACCTTGCTTGTCCTCAAGCAAGAAAAGAATCATGCAATAAAGATTAACAATCCAAGGTAAGAAGAATAGCAACTCAATGTTCATGGTTAGCTAATTTTCTAAGCATGCTACAATCACAAAAGAGATATAAATGATTGATGCTTCCATCTAGCTCAATTTATGAAATCTTTTTCTTATAATTTTTCCTTGAAACAAGCTTTTGATTTTCTTATTAGCTTCTCCTTTTGGGAAGTATTACCACTTGATACATAAGCACCACAAGCATTTAATTAGAGGACTTCATTAAGCTCATTTTTCTTTTCTTTTGTTGACTCTCTAATCATTGATGCTCAGAACCTTGAGCTTTGAGGGAGTGCTTTTGCACTTGAGCCTAGCCTTGACTTCTAAGTGTTTTGTTTTCAAGCATTTGGCTTGATACATAAACACCATAAGTACTTAACAAATAGATTGTGATTGGTACTCAGAGCCTTCAGCTTTCTCATTCTTTCCCTTTTTCTTTACTTGCTTTAATTTGTAATTGCTTCTTCAAGGTTTTCATGATTTCAAAAGATTTCACAAAATGTCCTAGATGAAAACTTCAATTAAATAAAATCCAATGCAATTGAGTAACAATTAATCATACTAGCTTTCCAATACCTGTATGCACATGCTAGAATCTTCTTTAATTCCTTGTTTGTTTATGATCATGATACTTTACTGCTTTAAGATTTACAAAACTCAAGTTGGTAGTAATAATGGCATGGCAACATGTTACAAATCAAAATTCAAGCTATGCTTATTCATACCACACATGCATACAGAGAAGATAAAGACAATCATGCAAATTATAGTGTTGGAAACAAATGAGAGGAAAAGGAACTTTACAACCTTGCAATTCGTCTTCTCTATTGTTGTTCTTTTCCTTCTATTCTTCCTTCTTCCCGTACCAATACCCAGAATGCTTGCTCATCCTCAAGCAACAATTAGAACAATGGCTATGGGGCTAAGATGGATCATGAATGTCTTACATAATGAAATATTAGTAGCACATGTGTTTTAAGCAAGCAAGATTAAAGATAACAATCAAGGCACAAGAGACAGAGACATTTTGATTGCATAGATAAGAAGGTGTGCATAATACATTGCATAAAAGATAAGTGGCACACCAAACTTAGTGTGACAATTTCACGTGGAATTGATGCAAGTATCTTGTAAGGATTAGAACCAAATTTTGTTGCATAGTAACACCAAACTTAGAATGCAACTACATGTCAATTTATTTGAAATAAAACTAAACGAAAGAAACTGTTATATGTTAAATACAATCACCAAGCCAAGAATCTGTCGTGAATAAAGCTCTCTTAATAGTGTATTAACAAACACAGTAAATAAAAGAAAGCATTTAAAACAAGGAAATGACTAAAAACAAAGAAAAAACTAAAATTGTCTAACTAAAAGAAAGATAACAGTGCAAAGAGCATTATGATTATGAAAACAAGTGGTGTTGCTGAATGATTTGCATAGAAAAATAAGTGGCACACCAAACTTAGAATTTTGGTGTGTCACTTTCATTTTTTGATTTGATGCAATCATCCAAAAAGATTAAAAAGAATTTGTTGCAAGGCAACACCAAACTTAGAATGTAACTATATGCCAATTATTGAATTTAAACAAAGCAAAGAAAGAAAACAAAGCAGAGAAGAAATGTTACCTACGGTTGGGTTACCTCCCAACAAGTGCTCTTTTAGTGTCATTAGCTTGACATGTTGTTCTTCACTTTCTTCCTCTTCTTCCAGTTTGTTAAAAGGAATGACTTCAAAGGAGGGAAAGATTCAGCTAGTGTCCCTTGTCTTGGCCTTTCCTCAGCAAGCTTCCTTTTGCAAATGGCTTGATTGATGTTGCTTGCTGGATTAGGGACAGAATTGGTGTTCTTGCTAGTTGCCTTCACTTCTTTGGATTCAAGACATGGTTGCTGTGTGATTATTGGAGTTTTGTATTCATCCAGGGCCTTTTGAATTGGTGGTTCCATGAGCTTTTCCTCTATGTACTTCTCTGCTTCACTTGAGTTTGGAATTCTTTGGTTGACTTTCTCACTTTCTTGCTCTTCCACTTCCTCCCTTGCACTCAACATTTGACTTAATAGCTTTTTCATTGAGGAGGTTTGTTGATCTTCCCAACATTTTTTCATCTCCTCTTCATATCTTTCAATCATGGATTCAATTGTTGAGCCGTTTTGTTTCAAGGAGGTTTGAGAGAGTTTTGAGTATTCATGTTCCCTTGTCATCTCAAGTGGCTTCTGTGAATCTGCAAGATCAGGTTCAAATGTTTCCATCACCTCTTTTTTTTTTCAGTAAAAATCCACTTGACTCAGTAGCCTCTTCCTCTTGTTTTTCCTCCTTCTTCGTTGCACTCACCAATTGAGCTAGCTGCACTTCCATGTTTTTGAGGGGGTTTTCTTGTTCTTTCTAAACTTTCGTTGTTTTCTCCTCATATCTTTTGAGCATGGACTCAAGCTTTGAGAACCTTGAGTGGTACATGGAAGTTTGTGTGGGTGGTGAGTTTTGAAAGGGGCTTTCTATTGAAGCATGGTCAAGTGATGATATCTTTGGATGAATATCATATGGAACATTAGAATTCCCTTCCCAGCCACCATTAGAATCATGACTTGCATCATTTTGTGGTGGAAGGAAATGTCCCATATGGTTTTCTTGCTCATCTTGTGTCTCTGAAGCAAATCTCCATGGATTGGAGTGCTTAGAATTTGTATTTTCTTGGTGATATTCCCAGCCACCATTAGAAATTGATGATGCTGGCTGATATCCCATAAAATTTGTTTGATCATAAGATGAGTTGAACTCCATTTAAATTTTGGAAAACACAACACCAAGGAAAATTGAAATTACTCATATCAGAGATGAGAATTTCTAAGTGAGGCAAAAACTCAAACACCTTGGTTTCAATTTAAAACAGAAAACAAAAATAAAGAAAATGCTTGATCTAGACTTCTCACCCACTTAATCATTGTTGATCTAAATCAATCCCCGGCAACGGCGCCAAAAACTTGATGGTGTTTTTTGTGGAAAAACGAATTTCCAAAACACCCAAAACTCACCGGCAAGTGTACCGGGTCGCATCAAGTAGTAAAACTCACTTAGAGTGAGGTCGATCCCACAGGGATTGATGGATCAAGTAACTTTAGTGGGTGATTAGTTTAGTCAAGCTAACATTGAAGTGAAATTGGGTGAAATGTAGCCAACAGAATGTAAATGACAAGAAAATTTAAAGTGCAGAAAGTAAATGTGCAGAAACTTAAAGAACAAGAAAAGTAAATTGTAGAAACTTAAATGACCAGAAATGTAAATTGTATGAAAAGTAAAGGGGCTGGGGTGCTGGAAATTAAAGAGAAGCAGTAAACCAGTAACTTAGAGTAAGTGCATAAAAAGTAAATTTGCAGGAAATGTAAATCAAGCTCACAGTCAACATCAAATGTAAAATGCAGAGGAATCTAGTTGCAGGAAAAGTAAAAGGAATTTGGTGTTGGAAATTAAAACTTCAACCAGAAAGTGTAAATAGCAATCAATCAGAGAAATAAAAGATGCAATAGCTTGCAATAGATCTAAACAGAAAAGGGAAGTTGCTTGAAAATTCCAAAACAGCAAGAAAACTCAACTCAATTGCAAAATAAAATTGAGGATCTCAGGGAATCAAAGAGACTAGAAAATAAGTCTAGATCTCAAGTCCTTCCTTGATCCAACCAAGAACAAGTGCAAAAGAAGTAGAAGAACAAGTTGCAGAACAAGTAAAGACGAAAACAGTAGAGAGATTTTAATTCCAAACCACAATTCCTTGAATTATGCTGACAAAATAAACAGAAAGAGATCTCAAGGTGAGATTGAAACAGAATTTCTTCAATTCTCCACCCAAGATCCAAGACAAGAATGAAAATTAAGAGAGAGCTTTCTAATGGAGCTGCCCTCCAATATTCTCTAATGGGGCTCCCTTAACAAAGATGAAAATAATGCCTTATATAGGCTTTTTACAAAATAAAATAAAATTGAAATGAAAAACAAAATAAATTAAAATCCTAATTCTAGCTTGTTCTTGTGCCTTTGAGTGATGATGTGGGCTTTGCTTGCTTTGAATTTGAGGAAGAGTGGATCTGGATGGCCTTGGTTCATTTTGTGAAGAATTGAATTAAATTGGATTTTTATTAAATTTTTGGCCCATGGGTGTTGCTCCCAGGGTAATGCTTTGCTCTTGTGGGGAGTGGAGCATTGGCTACCTTGTTGTGTGTCTTGTGTGCCTTGCCTTGCCTCCCTGGTCCGTGTCATGCTCTTGTGTGATGCACCAAGGAGTAGCACTCTGCTCTCCTTGTGAGCAGAGCATTGGTGCTTCCAAGGGAAGGTCCCAAGTTCAAATCCTTGTGGCTTCACTAGCAAACATTTTCCTTTGAATTTTTCTTGGAGAGAGCACGACAATGCTCTCCAAGGGAGCGGAGCATTATACTTTGGAGTGAGGCTCCAGCTTCGAACCTTGGTGGAAGCATTAGCTGATTTTTTTGCTTGTTTTTGGGCCTTAAAGATGCATTTCATTCGTGCCTCAATTTCATGCCAAATATGGATTTCCATACAACGTTGGAAAGCTCTGAATGTCAGCTTTCCAACGCAACTAGAAGCACCTCAATCAGACATCTGTAGCTCAAGTTATAGCCCTTTGAAGGAGGCATGGTCATGCTGTGAGCGCCCAGATTTTAACTTAGCGAAAATTTTGCTTCCAAGCTCATCTTTGCATCAGGATAATGCTCCGCTCTTGGCAAGAGCGGAGCTTTGTGCTGATTGCCAATTTCCTTTGATTTGGTCATGGGCCACACTTTTAAAAGCGTGGCCTAAGCCTCCAAAGTGTGCTCCAACTTCAAAGTGTGTCCCAAAGCTCTTTTTTCTCCTTTTTAGCTTATTTTGTGCTTTTTGCTTCTTTTTCTTCTTATTTCCTACAAAATTTATAAAATCAAAAGATCAAGGAAATATACCATTTAAGTACAAAAGCATTCATTATTCAAGCACAAATCATCAATTTCTTGTATGAATAAGCATAGAAAAACATGACATGGTGACATGTCATCACAACACCAAACTTAAACCTTGCTTGTCCTCAAGCAAGAAAAGAATCATGCAATAAAGATTAACAATCCAAGGTAAGAAAAATAGAAACTCAATGTTCATGGTTAGCTAATTTTCTAAGCATGCTACAATTACAAAAGATATGTGAATGATTGATGCTTCCATCTAGCTCAATTTATGAAATCTTTTTCTTATAATTTTTCCTTGAAACAAGCTTTTGATTTTCTTATTAGCTTCTCCTTTTGGGTGCTTTGCCCCATGAGTTGATAACAAAGCTACGACTTCTAAATGCTTTGTTTTCAAGTATTACCACTTGATACATAAGCACCACAAGCATTTAATTAGAGGACTTCATTAAGCTCATTTTTCTTTTCTTTTGTTGACTCTCTAATCATTGATGCTCAGAACCTTGAGCTTTGAGGGAGTGCTTTTGCACTTGAGCCTAGCCTTGACTTCTAAGTGTTTTATTTTCAAGCATTTGGCTTGATACATAAACACCACAAGTACTTAACAAATAGATTGCCATTGGTACTCAGAGCCTTTTTCTCATTCTTTCCCTTTTTCTTTTCTTGCTTTAATTTGTAATTGCTTCTTTAAGATTTTCATGATTTTAAAAGATTTCACAAAATGTCCTAGATGAAAACTTCAATTAAATAAAATCCAATGCAATTGAGTAACAATTAATCATACTAGCTTTCCAATACTTGTATGCACATGCTAGAATCTTCTTTAATTCCTTGTTTGTTTATGATCATGATACTTTACTGCTTTAAGCTTTACAAAACTCAAGTTGGTAGTAATAATGGCATGGCAACATGTTACAAATCAAAATTCAAGCTATGCTTATTCATACCACACATGAATACAGAGAAGATAAAGACAATCATGCAAATTATAGTGCTGGAAACAAATGAGAGGAAAAGGAACTTTACAACCTTGCAATTCGTCTTCTCTATTGTTGTTCTTTTCATTCTATTCTTCCTTCTTCCCATACCAATACTCAAAATGCTTGCTCATCCTCAAGCAACAATTAGAACAATGGCTATGGGGCTAAGATGGATCATGAATGTCTTACATAATGAAATATTAGAAGCACATGTGTTTTAAGCAAGCAAGATTAAAGATATCAATCAAGGCACAAGAGACAGAGACATTTTGATTGCATAGATAAGAAGGTGTGCACAATACATTGCATAAAAGATAAGTGGCACACCAAACTTATTGTGACACTTTCACGTGGAATTGATGCAAGTATCTTGTAAGGATTAGAACCAAATTTTGTTGCATAGCAACACCAAACTTAGAATGCAACTACATGTCAATTTATTTGAAATAAAACTAAACGAAAGAAACTGATATATGTTAAATACAATCACCAAGCCAAGAATCTGTCATGAATAAAGCTCTCTTGGTAGTGTATTAACAAACACAGTAAATAAAAGAAAGCATTTAAAACAAGAAAATGACTAAAAACAAAGAGAAAACTAAAATTGTCTAACTAAAAGAAAGATAACAGTGCAAAGAACATTATGATTATGCAAACAAGTGGTGTTGCTGAATGATTTGCATAGAAAAATAAGTGGCACACCAAACTTAGAATTTTGGTGTGTCACTTTCATTTTTTGATTTGATGCAATCATCCAAAAAGATTGAAAACAATTTGTTGCAAGGCAACACCAAACTTAGAATATAACTATATGCCAATTTATTGAATTTAAACAAAGCAAAGAAAGAAAACAAAGAAGAGAAGAAATGTTACCTACGGTTGGGTTACCTCCCAACAAGTGCTCTTTTAGTGTCATTAGCTTGACATGTTGTTCTTCACTTTCTTCCTCTTCTTCCAGTTTGTTAAGAGGAATGACCTCAAAGGAGGAAAAGATTCAGCTAGTGTCCCTTGTCTTGGCCTTTCCTCAGCAAGCTTCCTTTTGCAAATGGCTTGATTGATCTTGCTTGCTGGATTGGGGACAGAATTGGTGTTCTTGCTAGTTGCCTTCACTTCTTTGGATTCAAGACTTGGTTGCTGTGTGATTATTGGAGTTTTGTATTCATCCAGGGCCTTTTGAATTGGTGGTTCCATGAGCTTTTCCTCTATGTTCTTCTCTGCTTCACTTGAGTTTGGAATTCTTTGGTTGACTTTCTCACTTTCTTGCTCTTCCACTTCCTCCCTTGCACTCAACATTTGACTTAATAGCTTTTTCATTGAGGAGGTTTGTTGATCTTCCTAAAATTTCTTCATCTCCTCTTCATATCTTTCAATCATGGATTCAATTGTTGAGCCGTTTTGTTTCAAGGAGGTTTGAGAGAGTTCTGAGTTTTCATGTTCCCTTGTCATCTCAAGTGGCTTTTGTGAATCTGCAAGATCCGGTTCAAATGTTTCCATCACCTCTTTTTTTTTTTCAGTAAAAATCCACTTGACTCAGTAGCCTCTTCCTCTTGTTTTTCCTCCTTCTTTGTTGCACTCACCAATTGAGCTAGCTGCACTTCCATGTTTTTGAGGGAGTTTTCTTGTTCTTTCCAAACTTTCGTTGTCTTCTCCTCATATCTTTTGAGCATGGACTCAAGCTTTGAGAACCTTGAGTGGTTCATGGAAGTTTGTGTGGGTGGTGAGTTTTGAAAGGGGCTTTCTATTAAAGCATGGTCAAGTGATGATATCTTTGGATGAATATCATATGGAGCATTAGAATTCCCTTCCCAGCCACCATTAGAATCATGACTTGCATCATTTTGTGGTGGAAGGAAATGTCCCATATGGTTTTCTTGCTCATCTTGTGTCTCTGAAGCAAATCTCCATGGATTGGAGTGCTTAGAATTTGTATTTTCTTGGTGATATTCCAAGCCACCATTAGAAATTGATGATGCTGGCTAATATCCCATAAAATTTATTTGATCATAAGATGAGTTGAACTCCATTTAAATTTTGGAAAACACAACACCAAGGAAAATTGAAATTACTCATATCAGAGATGAGAATTTCTAAGTGAGGCAAAAACTCAAACACCTTGGTTTCAATTTAAAACAGAAAACAAAAATAAAGAAAATGCTTGATCTAGACTTCTCACCCACTTAATCATTGTTGATCTAAATCAATCCCGGGCAACGGCGCCAAAAACTTGATGGTGTTTTTTGTGGAAAAACGAATTTCCAAAACACCCAAAACTCACCGGCAAGTGTAACGGGTCGCATCAAGTAGTAAAACTCACTTAGAGTGAGGTCGATCCCACAGGGATTGATCGATCAAGCAACTTTAGTGGGTGATTAGTTTAGTCAAGCTAACATTGAAGTGAAATTGGGTGAAATGTAGCCAACAGAATGTAAATGACAAGAAAATTTAAAGTGCAGAAAGTAAATGTGCAGAAACTTAAAGAAAAAGAAAAGTAAATTGTAGAAACTTAAATGACCAGAAATGTAAATTGCATGAAAAGTAAAGGGGCTGGGGTGCTGGAAATTAAAGAGAAGCAGTAAACCAGTAACTTAGAGTAAGTGCAGAAAATGTAAATTTGCAGGAAATGTAAATCAAGCTCACAGTCAACATCAAATGTAAAATGCAGAGGAATCTAGTTGCAGGAAAAGTAAAAGGAATTTGGTGTTGGAAATTAAAACTTCAACCAGAAAGTGTAAATAGCAATCAATCAGAGAAATAAAAGATGCAATAGCTTGCAATAGATCTAAACAGAAAAGGGATGTTGCTTGAAAAATCCAAAACAACAAGAAACTCAACTCAATTGTAAAATAAAATTGAGGATCTCAGGGAATCAAAGAGACTAGAAAACAAGTCTAGATCTCAAGTCCTTCCTTGATCCAACTAAGAACAAGTGCAAAAGAAGTAGAAGAACAAATTGCAGAAGAAGTAAAGATGAAAACAGTAGAGAGATTTTAATTCCAAACCACAATTCCTTGAATTATGCAGACAAAATAAACAGAAAGAGATCTCAAGGTGAGATTGAAACAAAATTTCTTCAATTCTTCACCCAAGATCCAAGACAAGAATGAAAATTAAGAGAGAGCTTTCTAATGGAGCTGCCCTCCAATAATCTCTAATGGGGCTCCCCTAACAAAGATGAAAATAATGCCTTATATAGGCTTTTTACAAAATAAAATAAAATTGAAATGAAAAACAAATTAAATGAAAATCCTAATTCTAGCTTGTTCTTGTGCCTTTGAGTGATGATGTGGGCTTTGCTTGCTTTAGATTTGAGGAAGAGTGGATCTCGATGGCCTTGGTTCAATTGGTGAAGAATTGAATTAAATTAGATTTTTATTGAATTTTTGGCCCATGGGTGTTGCTCCCAGGGTAATGCTCTGCTCTTGTGGGGAGCGGAGCATTGGCTGCCTTGGTGTGTGTCTTGTGCGCCTTGCCTTGCCTCCCTGGTCCGTGTCATGCTCTTGTGTGATGCACTAAGGAGTAGCACTCTGCTATCCTTGTAAGCGGAGCATTGGTGCTTCCAAGGGAAGGTCCCAAGTTCAAATCCTTGTGGCTTCACTAGCAAACATTTTCCTTTGAATTTTTCTTGGAGAGAGCACGACAATGCTCTCCAAGGGAGCGGAGCATTATACTTTGGAGTGAGGCTCCAGCTTCGAACCTTGGTGGAAGTATTAGCTGATTTTTTTGCTTGTTTTTGGCCCTTAAAGATGCATTTCATTCGTGCCTCAATTTCATGCCAAATATGGATTGTTATACATCGTTGGAAAGCTCTGAATGTCAATTTTTCAATGCAACTAGAAGAACCTCAATCAGACATTTGTAGCTCAAGTTATAGCCCTTTGAAGGAGGCATGGTCATGCTGTGAGCGCCCAGATTTTAACTTAGCGAAAATTTTGCTTCCAATCTCATCTTTGGATCAGGATAAAGCTCCGCTCTTGGCAAGAGCGGAGCTTTGTGCTGATTGCCAATTTTCTTTGATTTGGTCATGGGCCACGCTTTTAAAAGCGTGGCCTAAGCCTCCAAAGTGTGCTCCAATTTCAAAGTGTGTCCCAAAGCTCTTTTTTTCCTTTTTAGCTTATTTTGTGCTTTTTGCTTCTTTTTCTTATTATTTCCTACAAAATTTATAAAATCAAAAGATCAAGGAAATATACCATTTAAGTACAAAAGCATTCATTATTCATGCACAAATCATCAATTTCTTATATGAATAAGCATAGAAAAATATGACATGGTGACATGTCATCAAGTGGAGCCTGCAAATTCGTTAGAAATACCTCCCCCTAAGATGCCATCATCCTTCATAACATTCAAGTGGGTAAAATTAATATCCCCTAGATTTCTGATTCCACTTGAATATGGGTTACTGGAGACGGATGGTCAACTTAGAGCTCTTTGTGGCATTAAGAGTAAGAGGAAGATGGTTAGTAGTTGGAGTTGTCAAACAAGGTTCAACATGGTTGCATACTCAAAGTTTAAATGCAAAGGTTGGTGTAAAGCTCAACTGAATGGGTCTAGAAAGTTGGTTGGCCGCTTTAGTAAGAATTCAGATTGCTTGCCACCCGGATGAAATCATGATGATCAACAAGAAGACGGGTGCAATAGCAAGGTTTGGGATCCTGGAATCTGTTTTGACATCCAACACCCCGGGAGCCGAAGAATCTGTTTGAAGCTGCTCAAAGGCTTTACGTGCCTAGTTTGGGATCCTGGAGGCCATTGAAATTAAAAACATTGGTGGAGATTCCTGGATGAGTTCAAGCACAAGCCACCATAATAGGAAGCTCACCAAATGTCCAACTTAAGGACTTTAACTAAAAGTGCTAGGTGGGAGACAACCCACTATGGTATGATCATTCCTTTTTCAATTTTATTTTGTTTTGTTTGTTTTTAATTTATTTTATTTTATTTTCATTGAACCTGAAATTATTTATTGCATCTACATTAGCATTGCATTCTGCATACTGCATATATAAAAAAAAAAAGCACGCACGCGACGCGGCAGCGTCGCTGACGCGTCCGCGTCACCAGTGCGTTTGGAAGAAAAGAAAAGTGAACAGAGAGTCACGTGAGAGCATGGCTGGAGGCGTGCCTATGGCACAAATTGATCCACACGACCGCGTCGCTGACGCGTCCGCATCATTTGCGAAAATGCTCCCACGCGTTCGCGTCACCCACGCGAACGCGTGCCCTGAAAATCGACGTAAAAAAGGTGTTTGGCAGCAAGTTTGGTTGGAATGGGGCTGGAACGGTGCTAGAAGCACGAGCCTTACCACGTGAACATGTTCCCCATGCGTCCGCGTCATATTGGAAATAAGGCCATCCACGCAATCACGTCAACCACGCGACTGCGTTACCAAAAAATTTGGTGAAAAGAGTTTTGAACCAAGAGTTGTGCGAACGCGAGGCTGCACTCGCACCAATCGCACAAATCAGGCCACACGATCGCGTGACCCACGCATCCGCGTCACCTGATCCTATCATGCACCACGCGACCACGTCACCCACGCGTTTGCGTCGCCTTCGCCGCACAACTTATCCAGATCAGCACCAATTATCTTCTCTTTTCTTCTCTAATCCTAATTTCTTCTATCTTTTCTTCTTTCTTTCTTACTTTATTTCTTTCACTTCTCATTCCTTTTCACCTTCATTCTATTTTACTTAATTTATTTGCATATTTCATTCATTGCATTTTAATTTTGTGCATATTTTTATTTTTCTTTTCTAAATTTATTATTTTACCATTGGTGTTAAATGTTCTTATTCAACTGTTGCATCTTTTCTTAAATTATTTTGGTGCTTAGTGACTTGTTTTACACTGTGGAATAATATTAATTATCTGCTAATGCCAATCTTTTATGATACTTGCACTTCATTTGCATTGACATGAACTTATATTGATATTTTCATTACCCACACTCCTTCTCTTTGTTGCAAATTTTGCACCACTGGTATGCCATGTGCTTCTATTGTTTTCTCACGTACATGTTGAAGCTTCCATGTAAATGAGACCCTTATTATCTGGCATTAACACCCATATTTTATTTATTTTCTATCTTTGTTTTTGGGTTACTTTTCTTCTTTTCCCTCTTCTTTCAGGATGGCTACCACGAAGGGAGAGGAAGAGCTTCTAAATGGGGAGACAAACAAGTCCATCAGCACAATCCTTGAAGAAAAGCATCAGTTGGAGAGACCCGTCCACTTGTACATCTTAGCATGTACCGAGGACGGTGCAATCTTTAAGTGTGGGGAGGTCGATACCGATCTCCATGGGTTAGCTACTTTCCTCTTTTCAACACCATTGTTTTATTTATTTTTTTTTTGTTTGTTCATTATTGCATTTGCATGTTTAATTGCATGTTTGTTTGATTTTATGCATTTAGCTACTACTTGGTTGAGAAATAATAAGTTTCTTTTTAAAGACCCTATTTTTGAAAAATTTTCACTAATTTAAAACCAAAATTTTTGTGTTAAACTTACAAGAAGTTGTATTTGGAACATGGTTTTTGAGCCAAAGAACACACAACCTGTGAGATTTTGAGCTTATTTATATTGTTACATTATTTAACCATAATATTTATTCTTGTGTGTTCACTTCTCTATAATTGCAAATTTAGATTTTGTTCCATTCTATATGTCCAATATTTAATATATTTACATGCGTGCATATGATTGAGGCCATTATTTGTTATTAGCTCACTTATCCCAAATAAGCCTACCTTTTACATCACCATTGTTAGCCACTTTGAGCCTTTTTATCCCCATTTATTCTGTTCTATAACCACATCACTAGCCTTAAGCAGAAAAAAAACAATTAAATATCCCAATTGAATCTTTGGTTAGCTTAAGATAGGGGTTGTGTAGCAATTAAGTGTGGAGAAACTGTGGGAACATGGGTTAATAAGGGAATGTATCATGTTTCTAACTTATTTGAATATTGGGAATTTGGGAACCTGCTCATGAAAAACCAAGATAGAAAAATAATGAAAAATCCATGTGCATTGATAAGTTATGTTTGCTTTTATGATTCAAAAATAAATAATAAAAATAAAAAAAACAAAAAAAATATTTAATAAATAAGGGGACAAAATTACCCCAATGCTAAGTCAATAAAAAGATTAATGCACATGTGATAAAAATTAAAAGAAAAAAATTGGTACATGAGTATGGGAATTATACAAAAGTGGGAATTTTGGGTAGCTAGGCATGAATTAGAATTATATAGAGTATATGTATGTTAGGTGAAAGTTTAGGTTAATTAAAGATTCAATTTATAGCTCACTTAGCCATATATATATACCCTCACCCTTACCTTAGCCCCATTACAACCTTGAAAAGACCTCATGATGTTTGCATTGGTACATTAAATTTTTGTTGATTGGTTAGATGAAGCACAAAGTTTAGAAAGCATGATTAGAGAAGAGTAGAGTGAATTACCCTATACACTTGAGAGACTAGAGTGATATACACTACCAGTGAGGGTTCAATGCTTGATTCTATGTTTCCTGCTTTCATGAGCTATTTTCTTACAAGTTTACTTGTCTTTTATTATATAATTTGAATTAATGGAATTTGATTCATAGTTGTCTTGAAGAGCTTATTTACTCTTAACCAAGTAGATAGAAACATCTTAGCATGTAGTTGCATTCATATAGATAGGTTGCATTTCATACTTTCTACCATTCCTCTTCACCCTCTTATAGCTTCTCTTGAGCTTAGCATGAGGACATGCTAATATTTAAGTGTGGGGAGGTTGATAAACCACTATTTCATGGTTTATCTTGTGCTCAATTGAGTGGTTTTTATCAACTCTTTACCCACTTATTCATACTATTTGCATGGTTTTATATCAAGGAATACAAAAAGTTGGAGAAATTGCTAAGTTGTCCAGCCTGACCTCTTCGCACTCAAACAGCTATAACTTTAGCTACAGAGGTCCAAATGATACGGTTCTAATTGCGTTGGAAAGCTAACGTCTGGGGCTTCGATTTGATATATAATATGCCATGGTTGCCTTGACGCTAGGTGACACGAACGCGTGCTCCACGCAGATGCATCGCAGTTCCGAAAATCAGCGTGGCAGTTTTCTTCTCCAGCGATTTCTGGGCTGTTTTCGACCCAGTTTTCGGCCCAAGAAACACATATTAGAGGCTATAAAGTGGGAAAATCCATCCATTCATAAAGACAAGCTCATAATTCATAATTTTAGTTTTAGATGTAATTTTTAGAGAGAGAGGCTCTCTCCTCTCTCTTAGGATTTAGTTTTAGGATTTAGGATTATTTCTTCTTCATCACAGGTTCAATGTTCCTTTTATTTATTTTCTAGTTTTATTATATACTTTTAATTATTATTTATCTTTTCAATTTGGCTTATGCTACATTCATGTTATGATTTTCTTAATTAATATTATTTGAGGTATTTCAGATTTAAGATTGCTTTGCTTTATTTATATTGATGCTTTTAATTTAATTTAGATATTTTCTCCCTTTTGGCTTGGGTTAAGTAATTGGTAACGCTTGAGCTGTCAAATAAAGCAGTGGTTGAAATTGGGAGTTGCTCCAATAACTCTAGTCTTTCCTTAGGAATTGACTAGGAACTGAGGATTAAGCTAATTAATCCACTTGATTTACCTTCATAGTTAGAGGTTAACAAAGTGGGATTAAAATCCAATTCTCATCACAATTGATAAGGATAGGACTTCCAGTTCTAATATCTTGCCAAGAGTTTATTTTATTATTATTATTTTATTTTTCTTATCATTTAACATACTGGTTCCTTACTTTCAAAACCCCAATTTACAAGACTCATAACCAAAAATAAGAACATACTTCCCTGCAATTCCTTGAGAAGACGACCTGGGATTAAATTTTTCGGTTATCAATCTCAAAGGAGTTTGTTACTTGTGACAACCAAAACATTTGTAAGAAAGGACTTTTGTTGGTTTAGAACCTATACCTGCAACGAGGATTTATCTGCAAATTTCTAGACCACGCAAAAGTTCCTCTCTTCAGAGAGCAAAGAAGCATTGGGGCGTGCCACTTGAGTTCGTGGCGTGGCACGCCAAACAGAGGAACCATTCACTCACAAAGGGGCATGGCATACTAGACCCTGGGCGTGTGATGAGCGGATAATTTATACGCTTTTTGGCATTGTTTTTAGTATGTTTTTAGTAGGATCTAGTTACTTTTAGGGATGTTTTTATTAGTTTTTATGTTAAATTCACATTTCTGGACTTTACTATGAGTTTGTGTGTTTTTCTGTGATTTCAGGTATTTTCTGGCTGAAATTGAGGGAATTGAGCAAAAATCAGATTCAGAAGTTGAAGAAAGACTGTTGATGCTGTTGGATTCTGACCTCCCTGCACTCAAAGTGGATTTTCTGGAGCTACACAACTCCAAATGGCACGCTCTCAACGGCGTTGGAAAGTAGACATCCATGGCTTTCCAGCAATATATAATAGTCCATACTTTTCCCAAGTTTAGACGACGCAAAAGGGCATTGAACACCAGTTCTACGCTGCAGTCTGGAGTTAAACGCCAGAAACACGTCAGAAACCAGAGTTGAACGCCAAAAACACGTTACAACTTAGCGTTCAACTCCAAAAAAAGCCTCTGCACGTGTAAGCTTCAAGCTCAGCCCAAGCATACACCAAGTGGGCCACCGAAGTGGATTTATGCATCAATTACTTACTTCTGTAAACCCTAGTAACTAGTTTAGTATAAATAGGACTTTTTACTATTGTATTAGACATCTTCGAATCATTTAAAGTCTTGGTTACTCCGGTTCCCCTCTGGGGCTGAGACCAATGAACTCCATTATCACTTATGTATTTTCAACGGTAGAGTTTCTGCACTCCATAGATTAAGGTGTGGAGCTCTGCTGTTCCTCATGATTTAATGCAAAGTACTACTGTTTTATATTTAATTCAACTTATTCCGCTTCTAAGATATCCATTTGCAACCAAGAACATGATGAATGTGATGATTATGTGACGCTCATCATCTTTCTCACTTATGAACGCATGCCTGACAAACACTTCTGTTCTACATGCAAACAAGCTAAACCGAGTCCGAGATATTATAATCATCGTGGTATAAGTTAGAACCCATGGATGGCCATTCCTGAGATCCAGAAAGTCTAAACCTTGTCTGTGGTATTCCGAGTAGGATCTGGGAAGGGATGGCTGTGACGAACTTCAAACTCGCGAGTGCTGGGCGTAGTGACAGACGCAAAAGGAGGGTGAACCCTATTCCAGTATGATCGAGAACCTCCAGATGATTAGCTGTGCCGTGATAGAGTATTTGGACCTTTTTCACAGAGAGAATGGGATGTAGCCATTGACAACGGTGATGCCCTATATAAAGCTTGCCATGGAAAGGAATAGGAAGGATTGGATGAAGACAGCAGGAAAGCAGAGGTTCAGAGGAACGAAAGCATTTCTATACACTTATCTAAAATTCTAACCAATGAATTACATAAGTATTTCTATCTTTATTTTCTGTTTATTTATTATTATTATTCAAAAACTCCATAACCATTTGATATCCGCCTGACTGAGATTTACAAGATGACCATAGCTTGCTTCATACCAACAATCTCCGTGGGATCGACCGTTACTCACGTAAGGTTTTATTACTTGGACGACCCAGTGTACTTGCTGGTTAGTTGTATCGAAGTTATGATAAATTATGAATTAAGATTAAAGCACCAAGTTTTTTGGAGCCATTATCAGGGATCACAATTTTGTGCACCAAGTTTTTGGCGCCGTTGCCGGGGATTGTTCGAGTTTGGACGACTGACGGTTCATCGTGTTGCTCAGATTGGGTAATTTTCTTCTTATTTTATTTTCAAAAAGTTTTCAAAAATTTTTCAAAAATATTTTCTTCTTTTTATTTTTCCCAATTAATTTTCAAAAAATATATATATATATATTTTTCTTCAGAATTTTTAAGAATGAATTCTAGTGTTTCATGAAGCATGTAGAAGCCTGGCTGGCTGTAGAGCCACGTCTAAATTCATTTGGACTGAGGCTCCCAAGTCATCATTACAAGAGCAAGCTAGTTGTTGCTAATCAAATTTGTTATTGTATGACTCATTTGTATCTTCTAAAGCTGGGATTGGATCCTCTCCAGTGGAAAAAAACTGGATGGTATCCAGTGGAAGATCTCACCCTTCATTGCATTCTCTCTCTTATTTATTTCTGGTCCCATTTGTAAAATTAAAGGTGGGAGATTACACTTTATTCTCTCCAGTGACAAAAAAAATGGAGAGGATCCATTTTTTCTAAAGCTTGGCTTGCTATTAAGCCATGTCTAACCCTCAGATTGGAGCTTTAGACTAAGAGTGCAAGATTTCTGGAATTCATATTAAAAATTTTGGAATCTTTATTTTTATTTTTCACATTAATTTTCGAAAAAAATAAAAAAAATTTATAAAATCATAAAAATCAAAAAAATTTTATGTTGTTTGTTTGAGTCTTGAGTCAATTTTTAAGTTTGGTATCAATTGCATTTTTTCTAAAAATTCTTTATGCATTTTTTCGAAAATTCATGCATTCATAGTGTTCTTAATGATCTTCAAGTTGTTCTTGGCCAGTCTTCTTGTTTGATCTTCATATTTTCTTGTTTTGTGTCTTATGTTGTTTTTCATATGCATTCTTGCATTCATAGTGTCTATACATGAAAAATTTCTAAGTTTGGTGTCTTGCATGTTTTCTTTTCTTGAAAATTTTTTTCAAAAATAAGTTCTTGATGTTCATCTTGACATTCATAGTGTTCTTGGTGTTCATCTTGACATTCATAATGTTCTTGCATGCATCACATGTTTAGATCCAAAATTTTCATGCATTGCATCATTTTTCATGTTTTTCTCTCTCATCTTTAAAAATTCAAAAATAAAAAAATATCTTTCCTTTTTTCTCTCATAAATTTCGAAAATTTGGATTGACTTTTTCAAAAATTTTTAAAATTCAATTGTTTCTTATGAGTCAAATCAAATTTTCAATTTAAAAATCTTATCTTTTTCAAAATCTTTTTCAAAAATAAAATCTTTTTCATTTTTCTTATTTATTTTCTTATCTTTTAAAAATTGATTTTCAAAATTTGTTTCAACTAACTAATTAACTTTTTGTTTGTTTCTTATCTCTGTCAAAACTACCTAACTAACTATCCCTCTCTAATTTTCGAAAATACCTCCCTCTTTTTCAAAAAATCATTGACATGGTTGCTAATAACCAGTTCATGTACACTTCTGAGAGGAATCCTGTGAGTAATGGGACACCTCAGAAGAAGGGAGTTCTTGAAATTGATACTCTGAATGCCATATTGGCTCAGAATAAAATATTGATTCAGCAAGTCAATATGATTTCTCAGAGTCTGAAGGGAATGCAAGCTGCATCCAACAATACTCAAGAGGCATCTTCTGAAGAAGAAGCTTATGATCCTGAGAACCCTACAATAGCAGAGGAGAATTACATGGGTGAACCTTATGGAAACACTTATAATCCCTCATGGAGAAATCACCCAAATCTCTCATGGAAGGATAGAACAAAAGCCTCAACAAGGCTTTAATAATGGTGGAAGAAACAGGTTTAGCAATAGCAAGTCTTTTCCATCATCCACTCAGTAACAGACAAAGAACTCTGAACAAAATACCTCTAATTTAGCAAACTTAGTCTCTGATCTATCTATGGCCACTCTGAGTTTCATGAATGAAATAAGGTCCTCCATTAGAAATTTGGAGGCACAAGTGGGCCAGCTGAGTAAGAAGATCACCGAAACCCCTCCTAGTGCTTTCCCAAGTAATACAGAAGAAAATCCAAAAGGAGAGTGCAAGGCCATTGATATAACCATCATGGTCGAATCCAAGAAGGAAGGAGAGGACGTGAATCCCAAAGAGGAAGACCTCCTGGGACGTCCAGTGATCAACAAGGAGTTTTCCTTTGAGGAACCAAAGGACTCTGAGGCTCATCTATATACCATAGAGATTCCATTAAACCTCCTTACGCCTTTTATGAGCTCTGATGAGTATTCTTCTTCAGAAGAGAATGAGGATGTTACTGAAGAGCAAGTTGCCAAGTTCCTTGGTGCAATCATGAAGCAGAATGCCAATTTATTTGGCAAAGAGACTTGGGGAGATGAACCTCCCCTATTCACCAATGAACTAAATGCATTGGATCAACTGAGATTGCCTCAGAAGAAACAGGATCCTGGAAAGTTTCTAATACCTTGTACCATAGGCACCATGACCTTTGAGAATGCTCTATGTGACCTTGGATCAGGAATAAACCTCATGCCACTCTCTGTAATGGAGAAATTGGGAATCTTTGAGGTACAAGCTACTAAAATCTCATTAGAGATGGCAAACAATTCCAGAAAACAGGCTTATGGACAAGTAGAGGACATATTAGTAAAGGTTGAAGGCCTTTACATCCCTGCTGATTTTATAATCCTAGATACTGGGAAGGATGAGGATGAATCCATCATCCTTGGAAGACCCTTCCTAGCCACAGCAAGAGCTGTGATTGATGTTGACAGAGGTGAACTAGTCCTTCAATTGAATGAGGACTCCCTTGTGTTTAAAACTCAAGGACATCCTTCTGTAAATATAGAAAAGAGGCACAGTAAGCTTCTCTCAGTACAGAGTCAACTAAAGCCTCCACAGTCAAACTCTAAGTTTGGTGTTGGGAGGCCTCAGCCAAACTCTAAGTTTGGTGGTGAACTCCCATATCCAAACTCTAAGTCTGGTGTTGGGAGTCTATAAAATTGACCTGATCACCTGTGTGGCTCCATGAGAGCCCAATGTCAAGCTATTGACATTAAAGAAGCGCTTGTTGGGAGGCAACCCAATTTTTATTTATCTAATTTTATTTTTATTTTATTGTTCTTTCATGTTTTATTAGGTTCATGATCATGTGGAGTCACAAAATAAATAGAAAAATCAAAAATAGAATCAAAAATAGCAGAAGAAAAATCACACCCTAGAGGAAGGGCTTACTGGCGTTTAAACGCCAGTAAGGAGCATCTGGCTGGCGTTCAACGCCAGAATAGAGCATGGATCTGGCGTTGAACGCCCAAAACAAGCAGCATCCTGGCGTTCAGACACCAGGAATGCACACTGAGGAAAGCTGGCGCTGAACGCCAGAAACAAGCATAGAACTGGCGTTCAACGCCAGAAACATGCTGCATCTGGGCGCTGAACGCCCAGACAAGCATCAATTCGGCGTTTAAACGCCAAAATTGCATGCAAAGGCATTTTACATGCCTAATTGGTGCAGGGATGTAAATCCTTGACACCTCAGGATCTGTAGACCCCACAGAATCATCTCAGCATCTGTGGACCCCGCAGGATCCCCACCTACCTCCACTCATACTCTTCCCTCTTCTCAATGTTCATCCTCTCTTCCCAATAAACACCTTTCCCCAAAATCCTTCACCAATCACATCAAGCTCTCTTCCCTAATACCCCTTCACCACTCACATCCATCCACTCTTCCCCATAAACCTACCTCATAAACCCCACCTACCTTCAAAATTCAAAATCACTTTCCCACCTAAACCCACCCTAAATGGCCGAACCTAACCCCTCTCCCTCCACTATATAAACCCCTCCATTCTTCTTCATTTTCACACAACACAACCCTCTCTTCCCCTTCTTGGCCGAACCACTAACCTCTATCCCTCTCCTCTATTTTTTCTTCTTCTTCATCTCTTCTTTCTTCTCTTGCTCGAGGACGAGCAATATTCTAAGTTTGGTGTGGTAAAAGCATAAGCTTTTTGTTTTTCCATTACCATTGATGGCACCTAAGACCGGAGAATCCTCTAGAAAAGGGAAAGGAAAGACAAAAGCTTCCACCTCCGAGTCATGGGAGATGGAAAGATTCATCTCCAAAGCCCATCAAGACCACTTCTATGATGTTGTGGCTAAGAAGAAGGTGATCCCCGAGGTCCCTTTCAAACTCAAGAAAAATGAGTATCTGGAGATCCAACATGAGATCCAAAGAAGAGGTTGGGAAGTTCTAACAAACCCCATCCAACAAGTCGGAGTTCTAATGGTTCAAGAGTTCTATGCTAATGTATGGATCACTAGGAACCATGATCAAAGTAAGAACCCGAACCCAAAGAATAATCTCACCATGGTTCGGGGGAATTACTTAGATTTTAGTCCGGAAAATGTGAGGTTGGCGTTCAACTTGCCAATGATGGAAGAGAACGCACGCCCCTACACAAGGAGAGTCAACTTTGATCAAAGGTTAGACCAAGTCCTCATGGACATATGTGTGGAAGGAGCTCAGTGGAAGATTGACTCAAAAGGCAAACCGGTTCAACTGAGAAGACTGGACCTTAAGCCTATAGCTAGAGGATGGTTGGAGTTCATTCAACGCTCAATCATTCCCACTAGCAACCGGTCTAAAGTTACTATAGACCGGGCCATCATGATCCATAGCATCATGATTGGAGAAGAGGTGGAGGTTCACGAGATTATACCTCAAGAACTCTACAAGGTGGCTGACAAGTCCTCCACTATGGCAAGGTTAGCTTTTCCTCACCTCATTTGCCATCTATGCAACTCGGCTGAGATTGACATAGAGGGAGATATCCTCATTGATAAGGATAAGCCCATCACTAGGAAAAGGATGGAGCAAACAAGAGAGCCTATTCATATGCTAATCTGAAAAATCATAAAAATGATTCTTGAAGCAAGAAAAAGCAGTGAATAGAGAAAAGCTTGCGAAAAAAAAAAAGAAAAGAAAAATAGCGAAAAAAAAGAAAAAAAAAAGAGAAAAAAAAGCAAGCAGAAAAAGTCAAAAGCTCTTAAAACCAAAAGGCAAGAGCAAAAAGCCAATAACCCTTAAAACCAAAAGGCAAGGGTAATAAAACGGATCTCAAGGCTTTGAGCATCAGTGGATAGGAGGGCCTAAAGGAATAAAATCCTGGCCTAAGCAGCTAAACCAAGCTGTCCCTAACCATGTGCTTGTGGCGTGAAGGTGTCAAGTGAAAACTTGAGACTGAGCGGTTAAAGTCAAGGTCCAAAGAAAAAGAAGAGTGTGCTTAAGAACCCTGGACACCTCTAATTGGAGACTTTAGCAAAGCTGAGTCACAATCTAAAAAGGTTCACCCAATTATGTGTCTGTGGCATTTATATATCCGGTGGTAAAACTGGAAAACAAAGTGCTTAGGGCCACGGCCAAGACTCATAAAGTAGCTGTGTTCAAGAATCAACATACTGAACTAGGAGAATCAATAACACTATCTGAATTCTAAGTTCCTATAGATGCCAATCATTCTGAACTTCAATGGATAAAGTGAGATGCCAAAACTATTCAAGAGGCAAAAAGCTACAAGTCCCGCTCATCTGATTGGAGTTATGTTTCATTGATAGTTTGGAATTTAAAGTATATTCTCTTCTTTTTATCCTATTTGATTTTCGGTTGCTTGGGGACAAGCAACAATTTAAGTTTGGTGTTGTGATGAGCGGATAATTTATACGCTTTTTGGCATTGTTTTTAGTATGTTTTTAGTAGGATCTAGTTACTTTTAGGGATGTTTTTATTTAGTTTTTATGTTAAATTCACATTTCTGGACTTTACTATGAGTTTGTCTGTTTTTCTGTGATTTCAAGTATTTTCTGGCTGAAATTGAGGGACTTGAGCAAAAATCAGATTCAGAAGTTGAAGAAGGACTGCTGATGCTGTTGGATTCTGACCTCCCTACACTCAAAGTAGATTTTCTGGAGCTACAGAACTCCAAATGGCGCGCTCTCAACGGCGTTGGAAAGTAGACATCCAGGGATTTCCAGCAATATATAATAGTCCATACTTTGCCCAAGTTTAGATGACGCAAAAGGGCGTTGAACGCTAGTTCTACGCTGCAGTCTGGAGTTAAACGCCAGAAACACGTCACAAACCAGAGTTGAACGCCAAAAACATGTTACAACTTGGCGTTCAACTCCAAAAGAAGCCTCTGCACGTGTAAACTTCAAGCTCAGCCCAAGCATACACCAAGTGGGCCCCGGAAGTGGATTTATGCATCAATTACTTACTTCTGTAAACCCTAGTAACTAGTTTAGTATAAATAGGACTTTTTACTATTGTATTAGACATCTTCGGATCATTTAAAGTCTTGGTTACTCCAGTTCCCCTCTGGGGCTGAGACCAATGAACTCCATTATCACTTATGTATTTTCAACGGTAGAGTTTCTGCACTCCATAGATTAAGGTGTGGAGCTCTGCTGTTCCTCATGATTTAATGCAAAGTACTACTGTTTTATATTCAATTCAACTTATTCCGCTTCTAAGATATCCATTCGCACCCAAGAACATGATGAATGTGATGATTATGTGACGCTCATCATCAGTCTCACTTATCAACGCGTGCCAGACAAACACTTCCGTTCTACATGCAAACAAGCTGGAATGAGTATCTCTTAGATATCTAATACAGAGGACCGAGTCCGAGATATTAGAATCTTCGTGGTATAAGTTAGAACCCATGGATGGCCATTCCTGAGATCCGGAAAGTCTAAACCTTGTCTTTGGTATTCCGAGTAGGATCTGGGAAGGGATGGCTGTGACGAACTTCAAACACGCGAGTGCTGGGCGTAGTGACAGACGCAAAAGGAGGGTGAACCCTATTCCAGTATGATCGAGAACCTCCAGATGATTAGCCATGCCGTGACAGAGCATTTGGACTTTTTTCACAGAGAGGATGGGATGTAGCCATTGACAACGGTGATGCCCTATATAAAGCTTGCCATGGAAAGGAGTAGGAAGGATTGGATGAAGACAGCAGGAAAGCAGAGGTTCAGAGGAACGAAAGCATCTCTATACACTTATCTGAAATTCTCACCAATGAATTACATAAGTATTTCTATCTTTATTTTCTGTTTATTTATTATTATTATTCGAAAACTCCATAACCATTTGATATCCGCCTGAATGAGATTTACAAGATGACCATAGCTTGCTTCATACCAACAATCTCCGTGGGATCGACCTTTACTCATGTAAGGTTTTATTACTTGGACGACCCAGTGCAGTTGCTGGTTAGTTGTATCGAAGTTGTGACAAATTATGATTTAAGATTAGAGCACCAAGTTTTTTGGAGCCATTATCAAGGATCACAATTTCGTGCACCAGCGTGCTACGCTAGTTTAACTTTCCAGAGAAGCTTAGCCAAGCATAGAGCAAGGGCGTGGCACGCCAGACCCTGGCGTGCCACGCTAGTTCAGGTTTCCAGAGGACAAGAGAAGTGAAAAAAGACTAGGGCGTGCCACTTGAGCTTGAAGGCGTGGCACGCCAAGGTTGTTAGTGAAGACGAGCGTGCCACTTGAAGGGCTGGGCGTGGCACGCCAAGCTAAAATTGAACAAGCATAGAGCAAGGGCGTGGCACGCCAAACCCTGAGCGTGCCACGCTAGTTCAAGTTTCCAGAGGCAAAGAGAAGTGGAAAAAGACTAGGGCGTGCCACTTGAGCTTGAAGGCGTGGCACGCCAAGGTTGTTAGTGAAGACGAGCGTGCCACTTGAAGGGCTGGGCGTGGCACGCCAAGCTAAAATTGAAGAGCACGTGACACGCCACTAGAGTGCCAATCACACGCCAGCTGGGGGGTCACACTTATTGAGCTTCTTTTCCCTTCAAAATGTAATTTTCCTTTTTCACTTTTGTAATTCTTTTATTTTACTAGGAGTAGTATAAATACCCCCAAAGAGTACTAAAGAAGGGGTTGAGCAGTTAGTTTTAGATCCACTTTTACACTTCACTTTTGAGTACTTTTCCTTGAGCTATGAGTAGCTAACTTCCCTCTCATTGAGAGAGGGAGCTCTGTTGTACTTGATGGATTGATAATAGTGAAATTCTTCTTTTCTTCATCTTCTCTTTGATTTGCTAGAAGGAATTTCATTCTTAATGCTTAGTGTTCAATTATCATGGAAAAGAGATTGAATGCAATTGGGTTTCATTGGAACCTTGGGAAAGGAAACATGAAACCATGCTTGAAATCCCTTTTCACACTTGAGTAGAATCTGGGTTTTGGTGTTTGGATATGTGACATATAATCCTCCCTCTACTTCGACCTATGATGGTGTGTGGTATAATCAAGGACCAAGCATTTTTCTCTTCATGAGCAATTAGACCAAGGAATTGGCTATTGATCAAGATCTGAGAGATTGAGTCACCAAGGGATTGGGGCTCAATTAATCATGATTGCCAAGAGGTCAATGAGTTGCATGATTGAAGAGGATATAAGCTAGATTTGATCCAAAGAGACAACATCTCCTGATTTCAATGAATTTCCCCGTTATTATCTATCCCTTTCTTTATAGCTTAATTTTACATTCAGCAATTCCCCAATCTCATTTACATTCAAGTCAATTATGATTCTGCACTTTACATTCTGCCATTTCCATTTCTGCATTTTATTGCTTTTCTCTATATTCTAGCCATTTACATTTATGTCATTTACAATTCTGCACTTCACAATCTTATTGATCTGCTTGACTAATTCATTAATTAATTAAAACTGCTTGAATTCGCCAATCTCTGTGGATACGATCCCACTCTACTGTGGGTTATTACTTGACGATAATTTTGGTGCGCTTGCCAAAAAAACTAATTCACCAATTTTTGAATGGGGTGTGAATTGGATTCATCACCATCCTACCAACCACCTTTTGAACCATATGAGCCATACATGGAACCACCATTCCATGATCACTACTCCCAAGAACCACCTCAATATACCACCATACCCTTACCAAGAAGAACCACCTTCCTATTATGAACCCTTTCTCCAAGACAATGAACCTTCTTATCCACCTTAATCCTCAATTGATGAAACCCTTAGCCTTATACTTCAAGGGCAAGGAGAAATGCAAAGGGAGACACTAGAATTTGTGGCTACCTTGACCAAGGTAGTAAGCATTTTAGCCTCCCAATATTTGAGCACTCAAAGCACTCTCATGGTCACATGTGGAGAATCATTTGAAAAGCATAGCATGAAGGAGAGATTGGAAACTCCGGTGGAGAATGAGGAATGCCACTTTGTGTTAGAACAATTGGAGGAGCCTATGATCATTGAAAAAGAAGAAGAAGTGGTTGAAGACTTAGGAGATGCGGAACCCCCTTGGGAACCTAGAGTTGAAGAATACCTCTCCAAGAAGATTGAATTTGATGTTGAGGAGGAATGTGCACAACCTCCACAACAATTTTTGAATGAAAACTTGGAGGGAATGAAGCAAGAATCAAGTTCCCTTGGAGATAAAGATCATGCATCCAAACTTTTTGGTGGTGAATCCTTTGAGTTTGAAGAACCCTCTTCCAATGAGATGGAAAGCAATATGGAGGTAGACTTCTCTCAACCTCCCATTTATGATTTGAGTGAGGGAGAAGAGTTAGATGACATTGATGAACAAACAATCGAAAGTGAAGAAGTTTGTCAAGAGGTGGAAGTGATTAAGGAAGAACATAAGGGAGTAGAGCTTGCAAGGACATTGGAGATACCTCTTCCCAAGCCATTACCATCCATTCTTTCATTCAAGTGGGTAAATTCCTTATACATAAGCTTTATTATTCCCCTTGAATATGGTTTGCTTGAGATGGATGGTCAACCTAGAAATATTTGTGGATTCAAGAGCAAGAGGGAGATGGTTAGTGGTTGGCATTGTAAAGCAAGGCTCATTATGGTGACATGTTCAAAGCTTAATAGCAAAGGTTGGTATAGAGCTAAATCGCTTAGGTCTAGGAGCATGTTTGGTCACTTTATTGAGAATTCTAAGTTCATGCCACCCAATTGGACTCATGAGGATCAATTAGAAGATGGGTGTCAAAACAAAGTGTGGGATCCCGGATCGCAAAAGGAGAATCAACTTTGGGAGCCCATGGTTTGTGAAGAACTCTATCAAGGCTTGGAATTATTATTTTTGAAGAATAGATCTTATTGGAGATTCAAGCATTGGTGGATGTTCAAGGATGGATTCAAGCACAAGCCACCTTGAAAGGAGCTCCCCATAAGTCCAACTTAAGGACAATAAACAAAAGTGCTAGGTGGGAGACACCCCACCATGGAAAATTCTTTTCATTTTTTCCTTTTGTACATATTGGTAAAAGTATTTTAATTTCATGTTTTGATTAGTTAGTTGAGTATATTTGGTAGTATAATATGTTAAATAAGGTTTTAGGGTGTTTTGGTAGCTATTTGGAGGTTTGGAAGGCTTGGTTTGGTGCAAGAAATTGGAAAAATTTTGAAAAACAGAGAATCAACCCACGCGTGCGCGTACCTGGCACGTACGCGCAACCCAAGCATTTTCGACCCAGCCAAAAACCCGAGAGTTAGGCCTGCACTGTGCGAATATTGGGCCTAAGGCATAAACCAACCCGCGTAGGCGCACCTGGCGCGTACGCATCCTTGATGCTAATTGCACAATGTGCGCATACGCACGCTGTGCGCGCGCGCGCCGATAGCGCCACTTGCCCTCCTGGTACATTTTCCAGAGAGTTAGTGATGAGAGAACTTTTGCGTGGTCTAGAAATTTGCGGATAAATCCTCGTTGCAAGTATAGTTTCTAAACCTTCAAAAGTCCTTTCAAACAAACGTTTTGGTTGTCACAAGTAACAAACCTCTTTTGAAATTGATAACCGAGTATTCAAACCTCGGGTCGTCTTCTCAAGGAATTGCAGGGAAGTGTGTTCTTATTATTGGTTATGAAGATTGTAAATTGGGGGTTTTGGAAGTAAGGAGGGAATATGTTATACGACAAGTAAAATAAAATAATAATAATAAAATTTCTTGGCAAGGTATGAAAAATTGGAAGTCCAGACTTAGTTATCCTTATCAATAACAATGAAAGTCGAATCTTAATTCCACTTAGTTGACCTTTACTAAGGCAAAGGAAAGTCAAGGGACAAATTGGTTTGATCTTCGAATCCTATTTATTTCCTAAGAAAATATTGGGATTATTGAAGTTCAACTCAATTGGCAAGATAACAATTATCAATTATGCTGTTGAATTGGATAACTCCTGAGTTATTGAATTCTTAACCAAAACCAAAAGGGGAAAAGTAAATCTACTGGAATAAGAATGCCTTCAGATGGGAAGCAATAATCATGTAAATAAAAGAAAGCAATAATAACTGAAATACCTCAAATAACATTAATTCAAGTAATCTGGAACAGTTCATAAACTAAATTAGAAAAATAAATAAAAATAAACAACCTGGGATTGAGAGTTACTCCTAAAACTAAGAGAAGTCCTAAATCGTAATCCTAAGAGAGAGGAGAGAACCTCTCTCTCTAGAAACTACATCTACTCCTAAAATTGTGAATATGAGAGCCTGATTATGAATAGATGCAATCCCTCTACTTTATAGCCTCTAATCTGTATTTTCTGGGCCGAGAACTGGGTCAGAAACAGCCCAGAATTCGCTGGTTGCGAATTCAAACATGCTGAATTTCCGTCACTGCGATGCGGCCGCATGGGGCACGCGGTCGCGTCACCTAGCATTAGGGCAACTATGGGATATTATATATCAAATCGAAGCCCCGGATGTTAGCTTTCCAACGCAACTAGAACTAAATAGTATGAATAAGTGGGTAAAGAGTTGATAAAAACCACTCAAATAAGCACAAGATAAACCATGAAATAGAGGTTTATCAACCTCCCCACACTTAAACACTAGCATGTCCTCATGCTAAGCTCAAGAGAAACTATAAAGGTGAAGAGGAATGATAGAATGTATGAAATGCAACCTATCTATATGAATGCAACTACATACAAAAATGTTTCTACCTACTTGGTTAAAAGAAAATAAGTTCTCCAAGACAAACATAAATCAGATTTCACTAATTCAAATTTTACAATAAGAGACAAGTAAACTTGTAAGAAGATAGCTCATGAAAGCAGGGAACATAGAATTAAGCACTGAACCCTTATTGGTAGTGTATATCACTCTAGTCTCTCAAGTGTCTAGGGTCAATCACTCTACTCTTCTCTAATCATGCTTTCTAAACCTTGTTCTTCATCTAACCAATCAACAAATATTTAATGTACCAATGCAAACATCATGAGGTCTTTTCAAGGTTGTAATGGGGCTGAGGTAAAGGTAAGGATATATGTATGGCCAAGTGAGCTATAATATGAATCTTTAATTAACCTAAACTCTCACCTAATATACATATACTCTATATACTTTTAAATTCATGCCTAGCTACCCATAATTTCCACTTTTGTATAATTTCCATACTCATGTACCAAATTTTCTTTAATTTTTATCACATGTGCATTGATCTTTTATTAAACTTAATATTGGGGTAATTTTGTCCCCTTATTTATTTATATTATATATATATATTTTTTTCTTTTTTTCTCTTTTTTTTTGAATCATAAAAGCAAACATAACTTATCAATGCACATGGATTCTCCATTATTTTTCTATTTTGGTTTTTCATGAGTAGGTTCCCAAATTCCCAATATTCAAATAAATTAGAAACATGATACATTCCCTTATTAACCCATGTTTCCACAGTTTTCCCACACTTAATTGTTACACAATCCCTATCTTAAGCTAACCAAAGATTCAATTGAGATATTTAATTATTTTTCTGCTTAAGGCTAGTGATGTGATAAAATACAGAATAAATGGGGATTAAAAAGCTCAAGGTGGCTGACAAGGGTGATTTAAAGGGTAGGCTTATTTGGGATAAGTAAGCTAAAATCAAATAATAGCCTCAATCATATGCAAGCATGTAAATACACTAAATATTGGACATATTGAATGGAACAAAGCTAAGATCACAATTATAGAGAAGTAAACACACAAGAATAAAATATTTATGGTTAAATAATGTAACCATATAAATAAGCTCAAATCTCACAGGTTGTGTATTCTTTAGCTCAAAAATCATGTTCCAAATACAACTTCAAACAAATTTTACACAAAATTTTCTAATTTAAATTAGTGAAATACTATAAAAATTTCTTGAAAAAGAAAATATTACTTCAACCAAGTAGTAACTAAATGCATAAAATCAAACAAACATGCAATTAAATATGCAAATGCAGCAATTAACAAAGAAAATAAAATATTGGTGTTGAGAAGAAAATACTAACCCATGGAGATCGGTATCGACCTCCCCACACTTAAAGATTGCACCGTCCTCGGTGCATGCTAAGATGTGCAGGTGGACGGGTTGTTCTAACTGATGCTTTTCTCTAAAGATTGTGCAGATGGACTTGTCTGTCTCCCCATATAAACGTCTTCCGGTTCGCTTCCTGGTGGCCATCCTGAAAGAAAAAGGGAAGGAAGGTAACCAATAAGAAAATAAATGAAGTATGGTTGGGTTAATGCCAAATGATAAGGGTCTCATTTACATGGAAGCTTCAACATGTACGTGAGAAAACAATAGAAGCCATGGCATCCCAGTGGTGCAGAATTTGCAACAAAGGAGTGGAGAATGTGGGTAATGCAAGATAAGATAAGTTCATATCAATGCAAGAGAAGTACAAGTATCTTAAAAGATTAGCATTGATTTAAATAATGTTACCCAATCAGAATAAAACAAGTCATAAGCACCAAGATAATACCAGAAAAGATATAACAGTTGAATAAGAACATTTGAACACCAATAATTTTAGAAAAGAAAATAAAAATATGCACAAAATTAAAATACAATGAATGAAAGTATACAAATAAATAAAATAAAATAAAAGATAAGAGGAATGAGAAGAGTAAGAAAGAAAGAAGAAAGAAGAAAAGATAGAAGAAATTAGGATTGGGGAAGAGAAATAAGATAATTGGCTGATCCGGATAAGCTGTGCGGCGTAAGCGACGCGGACGCGTGAGTGACGCGGTCGCGTGGTGCGCGATAAGGTCAGGTGACGCAGACGCGTCGCATGACCTGATTTGTGCGAATGGCGCGAGTGCAGCCTCGCATTCGCGCAACTCTCTGTTTAAATGCATATTGCCAAAAATCTGGGTGACGCAGTCGCGTGGGGCATGCGATCGCGTGAGTGGCCTTATTTCCAATATGACGCGGATGCGTGGGGTACGCGTTCACGTGGGAGGGCTTGGGCTTCCAGCACGTGTCCAGCCCGACTCCAGCTCAACTTGCTGCCATACACCCTTGCTTACGTCGATTTACATGGCAGCAGCCGCGTGGGTGACGCGGTCGCGTGGGGTCAAATGATGCTAAAGGCGCGCCTCCAGCTACGCTTTCGCGTGACTCTCTGTTCAATTCTTTTTCTCCCCAATGCACTAGTGACGCGGACGCGTGAGCGACGCGGTCGCGTCGTGTGCGTATTTTTTTTTTATATGCAATATGCAGATGCAAATGCAGTGCTGATATGGATGTTATGAATAATTCCAGGTTCAATAAAAATAGAATAAAATAAAATAAAAAACAAACAAAATGAAATAAAATTAAAATTGAGAAAGGAATGATTATACCATGGTGGGTTGTCTCCCACCTAGCACTTTTAGTTAAAGTCCTTAAGTTGGACATTTGGTGAGCTCCCTGTTATGGTGGTTTGTGTTTGAACTCATCCAGGAATCTCCACCAGTATTTGTATCTCCAGTAACCTCCGAGGTCCCAAACTAAGCATGTAAATCCCTTAAGAAGCTTCAAACAGATTCTTAGGCTCCCGGGGTGACAAATGTCAGAGCAGATTCCAGGATCCCAAATCTTGCTTTTACACCCATCTTTGTCGGGATCTGTATTTTTCTAGCCGGGTGATAAGTAATTTGAATTCTCACTGCAGCTACCAAACAGCTTCCTATACCCATTGAATTGAGCTTTACACCAACCTTTGTGTTTAAACTTAAGGCTTCCAACCATAATGAACCTTACAGGACAATTCTTACCACTGACCATCTTCCTCTTACTCTTAATGTCACAAAGAGCCCTAAGTTGACCATCCATCTCCAGTAGCCCATATTCAATTGGAATTAGAAAGCTAAGGGATATGAATTTTATCCACTTGAATGTTGTGAAGGATGATGGCAACTTAGGGGGAGGGGTCTCCAATAACTTTGGCAAGGTGATTCCAAGCCCCACTCCCTTGTGCTTTTTGACAACTTCCACCTCTTTGCAAGATTCTTTAATTTCAACCTCTTCCTCTTGGTAGCTTTCTTCTAATTCAATCCTCTCTTTATTGCTTTCCAAGGGCATGGGAGGTTGTGCTTCTTCTTCTTTAATCTCCATCTCCTGATCAACCTCTTCCAAGTCTTCAACTATGATATGCTTTGGAGGTTGTATACCCTCCTCAACATCAATTTCAATCGCCTTGGAAGGAGGTTCTATAACCTGACTTTCCCATGGAGGTTCAGCATCTCCTAAGTCTACAACCACTTCTTCCTCTTTAATAATTATAGCTTCCTCCACTTGTTTCAGAACAAAATCATGCTCTGTACTGTCCATTGGAGTTTCTAGTATCTCCTTCATGCTGCGTTCTTCATTAGATTGTCCACATGAAACCATGGGGGTTCCTTGAGTGTCCGAACATCGGGAAGCTAATTGATTTATTGCTTGATTCAATTGGTGAATGGTTGCTTGAAGTTTTGCACATGTTTCCTTGAGTTGCTCTGTTGATTCTTGACATGGTATATATGGAGGTGGTGGTTCTTGGGAGTAATTGGGTTGGAATTGGGGTGGTTCCATATATGGTTCATATGGTTCATAAGGTGGTTGGTATGGTGGATGAGGGTTAGGGTCATATGGAGGTGAATGGCGAAAAGGGGCTTGTGAGTTTGGTGGTCCAAAGTTATGTTGAGGAGGGGATTCATAGGTGTATGGTGGTGGTTGTTGATAGTTAAAAGAGCACTCACCATAGCCATTGCCTTGATATGCATCACAGAATGGTTGTTGATAGTCCATTGGAGGTGGTTGTTGCCATGAGGGTTGATTAAATCCTTGTGGCTCCTCCCATCTTTGATTCTTCCAACCTTAATGCCTGTTCTCATTATAGTTTCCATTCCTAACAACAACATTGGAATCAAACTTGAAGCGAGAGGGGTGAGAACTCATAGTTAGTTAATGAAAATTTAAAAACAAAAATAAAAGCAAATTTAAATTAAAAGGTTATTTAAATTTTGAATTTGAAAATTGAAAATTTTTAAATTTGAATTTTGAAAATTTTTAAATTTGAATTTTTGAAATTTGATTTTTTTGAAATAAGATAAGATAAGATAAAAATTTTAAAATAAAAACCAATAACCTCTTAATTTACGAAAAAAAAGTAAAAACAAAAATAAAAACAAATAAACAAGCAAAAAACAAATATTTACAATAACCAATAATAAGGCACACGTTTGCAATTCCCCGGCAACGGCGCCATTTTTATGAGAGAACTTTTGCGTGGTCTAGAAATTTGTGGATAAATCCTCGTTGCAAGTATAGTTTCTAAACCTTCAAAAGTCCTTTCATACAAACGTTTTGGTTGTCACAAGTAACAAACCTCTTTTGAAATTGATAACCGAGTATTCAAACCTCGGGTCATCTTCTCAAGGAATTGCAGGGAAGTATGTTCTTATTATTGGTTATGAAAATTGTAAATTGGGGGTTTTGGAAGTAAGGAGGGAATATGTTATATGACAAGTAAATTAAATAATAATAATAAAATCTCTTGGCAAGGTATGAGAAATTGGAAGTCCAGACTGAGTTATCCTTATCAATAACAATGAAAGTCGAATCTTAATTCCACTTAGTTGACATTTACTAAGCCAAAGGAAAGTCAAGGGACAAATTGGTTTGATCTTCGAATCCTATTTATTTCCTAAGAAAAGATTGGGATTATTGAAGTTCAACTCAATTGGCAAGATAACAATTATCAATTATGCTGTTGAATTCGATAACTCCTGAGTTATTGAATTCTTAACCAAAACCAAAAGGGGAAAAGTAAATCTACTGGAATAAGAATGCCTTCAGATGGGAAGCAATAATCATGTAAATAAAAGAAAGCAATAATAACTGAAATACCTCAAATAACATTAATTCAAGTAATCTGGAACAGTTCATAAACTAAATTGGGAAAATAAATAAAAATAAAGAACCTGGGATTGAGAGTTACTCCTAAAACTAAGAGAAGTCCTAAATCCTAATCCTAAGAGAGAGGAGAGAACCTCTATCTCTAGAAACTACATCTACTCCTAAAATTGTGAATATGAGAGCCTGATTATGAATGGATGCAATCCCTCTACTTTATAGCCTCTAATCTGTATTTTCTGGGCCGAGAACTGGGTCAGAAACAGCCCAGAATTCGCTGGTTGCGAATTCAAACGTGCTGAATTTCCGTCACTGCGACGTGGCCGCATGGAGCACGCGGTCGCGTCACCTAGCATCAGGGAAACCATGGCATATTATATATCAAATTGAAGCCCCGGACGTTAGCTTTCCAACGCAACTGAAAGCGCGTCGTTTGGACCTCTGTAGCTAAAGTTATAGCCGTTTGAGTGAGAAGAGGTAAGGCTGGACAGCTTAGCAATTTCTCCAACTTCTTGTATTCCTTCCATTTTTGCATGCTTCCTTTCCATCCTCTGAGCCATTCCTGCCCTGTAATCTCTGAAATCACTTAACACACATATCAAGGCATCTAATGGTGATAAGAGAGGATTAATATTAGAAATTATAAGTCCAAAGAAGCATGTTTTCAATCAAAGCACATAATTAGGAAGGCAAATGTAAAACCATGCAAATAGTATGAATAAGTGGGTAAAGAGTTGATAAAAACCACTCAAATAAGCACAAGATAAACCATGAAATAGAGGTTTATCAGTTAGGCCAATCTTGGGCTGACAGTATGCGCCTAGCCTAGCCCACGCATGCGCGCACCTGGCGCGGACGCGCCCTTCGGCCAATCTGCGCATCGATGCGAACGCGTGCATGACGCGTCCGCGCCGGTAAGAAAAAAGAGTTTTTTTCCCTCTTCCATTTTCTTTTGTTTATTGCATTCGTATACTCCTATTCTTTGCATTTCAATTTTTTTATAGCCCGTTTTCATTTTTTTTCTGAGTCCTTTTTTTAATACTGGTGTTAAATTTTTATACTCAATTGTTGAGAATTTCTTGCATTATTTTGGTGCTTCGTGACTTGTTGCATTAATTGTAATGTTTGTTCTACACATAAGATTAGTGCTTTAGTCCTTCCTAACTCATTATTCTTTGTTCTTGTGCCTCATTATCATTGAGTTAGGATGGGACCAATTGCTCTCATGCTTATCACTAATCTTGTTTGTGTCAATTCTTATTTGATCTTGATGCTTAATATGCTCTTCATGCTTTGAGTTTACTCTTGCATCAAGTATTAGTTGATATGCCCTTTGCCTATATTGCTTTCTCACTTACATGCGTAGCTAACATGTAGTGAGAACCTTACTTTTATTTGGCATTAGCCCCCGCTTATGTTCTATTTGCTTTGATATCTTTGCTATAGGCTTGATTTTCTTTCTTTTTCTCCCTTTTTAGGTTGGCCACCAAGAAAGAAGGAAAAAAGAAAAGCTTTTAAATGGGGCAACAAACAAGTCATCCGCACAATCTTTTGAGGAAGCTCATCAATTGTAGCAACCCGTCCACCTTGTTCTCCTTTACATGCACCGAGGACGGTGCAATCTTCAAGTGTGGGGACGTTGTCCGTCCGATCTCTGTGGGTAACAATTCCTTTCTCAACGCCAATTCTTAGTTTTCTATGTTAGATTTGTTATTACATTGTATGATAGGTTGCATGTTAGTTAGAATTTGTACATATTTTTACCACTTCTTTCTTAGAACTACTTGGTTAGGGTGGTGATTTCTTTTCCAAGAAAATTGTTTTAGGGCACCCTACCAATTTGAAATTTTTGTGATAAGCTTGCTTGAAAGAATTTATTTTGGAACATGGTTTTTGAGCTAAGAACACAAGCTTGTGAGATTTGAGCCTAATGGTGTGGTTACATCTTATAACCACTTATTTTCCCTTCTTGTGTGCATTATTCTCTTTCTATGATTGTAATCTTTGATTTGTTTGATTCTTTATGTCCATTATTTTGTGTATTCATGCATTTATATGATTGAGGCCATCATTTTATTAGCTCACTTACCCAAATAGCCTTACCTCTTATCATCCATTGTTAGCCAATTTGAGCCTACGATTAACCCACTCGTTCTTTAATTTAGCACATTACAAGTCTTAAAGCGAAAAACAATAAATGTCCTTAATTTGGATCTTTGATTAGCTTAGGTTAGTGAGTGTGAGTATCATTCAAGTGTGGGAAAACTCAGGACATTGGGTGAATAAAAGGGTAGTTTTGTATTTTTGTTGTAAATATTAGGAATTGGGTACATGCTCCTGTGTTAAATAAATGTAAAACCATATGGATTGATACTTTTGTATATACCTTATTGCAAAAAGAAAAAAAATGAGAAAATAAAAAGAAAGAAAAAAATATATGTAGATATCACAAGAAAAAAAAGAGAAGAAAAAAATAGAAAGAAAAGAAAAAGAAAAGAAAAGAAATAAAAAGGGGACAAAATGCCCCAAACCAAAGTGAAGCTCAATAAAATCAATGCATATGAGTTGTGAAATGAAAAGGAAATGCATGAGTATGTTAAAAAGTAAAAAATGAGTAGTTAGGTTAGTTTGAATTGTATAGGATGTCATAGGTTAGGTGGGATGTTTAAGTTGATCAAAGATTTGAATTTCAAGCTCACTTGACCAAATATGCATCCTACCTTGACCCTAGCCCCATTACAACTTAAAGAAAAGACCTCATGATATATTGATGAGCAGATATTTTATACGCTTTTTGGGGTTAATTTCATATAGTTTTTAGCATGTTTTAGTTAGTTTTTAGTTTATTTTCATTAGTTTTTAGGAAAAATTCATATTTCTGGACTTTACTATGAGTTGTGTGTTTTTCTGTAATTTCAGGTATTTTTCTGGCTGAAATTGAGGGAGCTGAGCAAAAATCTGATTCAGGCTGAAAAAGGACTGCTGATGCTGTTGGATTCTGACCTCCCTGCACTCAAAGTGAATTTTCTAGAGCTACAGAACTTGAAATGGCGTGCTTCCAATTGCATTGGAAATTAGACATCCAGGGCTTTCCAGCAATATATAATAGTCCATACTTTGCTCAAGGATAGACGACGTAAACTGGCATTCAACGCCAGTTCTCTGCCCAATTCTGGCGTCCAGCGCCAGAAAAGGATTAAAAAGTGGAGTTCAACGCCAGAAATGGATCCAAACCTGGCGTTGAACACCCAAAATGGCCTTATGCATGTGAATTGCTTAAGTCTCAGCCCCAACACACACCAAGTGGGCCCCAGAAGTGGATCTCTGCACCATCTATAGAGCATGTGAGCATATTCTTCACTGAGAGGATGGGATGTAGCCATTGACGACGGTGAACCCCTACATACAGCTTGCCATAGGAGGACGTGCGTGCGTGAACAAGAAGACAAAGGAAAGCAGAGATTCAGAAGATAAAGCATCTCCAAAACTCCAACATATTCTCCATTACTGCATAACAAGTAACCTTTAATTCATGCTCTCTTGTTTATTCGCAATTCAACTGATAAACATAATTGACTTCCTGACTAAGATTTACAAGATCACCATAGATTGCTTCAAACTAACAATCTCCGTGGGATTCGACCCTTACTCACGTGAGGTATTACTTGGACGACCCAGTGCACTTGCTGGTCAGTGGTACGAGTTGTGAAAAGTCTGATTCACAATTTGTGCACCAAGTTTTTGGCGCCGTTGCCGGGGATTGTTCGTGTTTGGACAACTAACGGTTTATTTTGTTGCTTAGATTAGGAAAAATTTCTCTTTTTTTTTAGAGTCTCGTATTATTTTCGTGTTAAAATTTTAGAATCCTTATTTTCTTATTAAAACCATTTTCAAAAATAATTTTTCTATTAGATCCTGTGCCAAACTTTAAGTTTGGTGTTTTCTTGTTGATTTTTCTTAAAATTTTCGAAAATTTATTTTGGTTTTCAAAAAAATTTTAAGTTTGGTGTTCTTCCTTCATGTTCTTGTATTCTTGTGAGTCTTCAAAGTGTTCTTGAGTTTTTCTTGTGTCTTGATCTTAAAATTTTTAAGTTTGGTGTTCCTTGGTGTTTTCCCTCCAAAATTTTCAAAAACAAGGAGCATTAGATCTAAAAATTTTAAATCTTATGCTATCTTATTATTTTTCTCTCTCCTCTTTAAATTCAAAAATATCTTTTCTCTCTATTTTAAAGCAAATTTTCAAAATTTGCCTTTAAAATTCAGATTTTTATTTCAAAATTTAAAACCTTTTTCAAAAATCATCATATCCTTTTCAAAACTTCCTAACCACCTTCTCTCTCTCCTCATTTTTTCGAAAATTTTTAACCATTTTTATTTATTTTATTTTAATTTATTTCATTTTTGAAATAAAAATAAATTTTTTTATTTTACATCATCTCCCTTTCTCCATCATGGATCTAAGTGGAAATGAACAGTCTAAGAGGACTCTGGGGTCATATTCTAACCCCTCTACTGCTTCATATGGGAGTAGCATCTGCATACCCTCCATTGGAGTTAGTAGCTTTGAGTTGAATCCTCAGCTCATTATCATGGTGCAGCAAAGTTGCCAGTATTCCAGTCTTCCACAGGAAGAACCTACAGAGTTTCTGGCACAGTTTCTACAGATTGCTGACACAGTACATGATAAAGAAATAGATCAGGATGTCTACAGACTATTACTATTTCCATTTGCTGTAAAAGATCATGCTAAGAGGTGGTTGAATAACCAACCTAAGGCCAGCATAAGGACATGGAAGAAGCTAACAGAAAAATTCCTGAATCAATATTTTCCCCCAAAACGGATGACACAGCTAAGGTTGGACATCCAAGGCTTCAAACAAGGAGATAATGAATCTCTTTATGATGCCTGGGAGAGATACAGAGAGATGCTACGAAAATGCCCCTCTGAAATGTTTTCAGAGTGGGTTCAGTTAGACATCTTCTATTATGGGCTTGCAGAAGGAGCTCAGATGTCTTTGGACTACTCAGCTGGTGGATCTATCTACATGAGAAAGACAATTGAAGAGGCTCAAGAGCTCATTGATACAGTTGCCAGGAATCAGCATCTGTATCTAAGCAGTGACCCTTCCATGAAAGAAGAGGTTAAAACAGCAACTGCTGAACTCAGTCTTGTAAAACAAGCTGCTGAATTCAATTAGCAATTGGACTTTCTAACAAAGCAGTTAGCCGAATTCAAAGATAGACTACAAGAGACAAGGATGGCTAATATACATATGGACGAACAGCTTAAGCAAACAAAGCAGCAGCTGTCAAGGCAAATAACAGAAGAATGCCAAGCAGTTCAATTAAGAAGTGGGAAAACATTAAATAACCCACCTCAAGGCAGCAAAAAGCCAAGAAATGAGCAAACCACCCAAGATTCACCTGAGGACAGTAAGAGCCCAGGGAAAAATAATTCTGGCGCTAAAACGCCAGAAAATTGGTGGAAGGCTGGCGCTGAACGCCCAGACTATGGCCAAAACTGGCGTTCAACGCCAGAAACAAAGCAGGATTGGCGTTCAACGCCAGAAATGGGCAAGGATCTGGCGTTGAACGCCCAAAATGGGCAGGATCTGGCGCTGAACGCCCAAAATGGGCACAATTCTGGCGTTCAAACGCCAGGAACAGACAAGGAGTTAGCATCTAACGTCACTCCAGTTTCTAACTCTGGCACTCAATTGCCAGTGAGGGATCAGACACACACATATGCTTATAACAACCCCTCTAAAAAGGCTTCTTCAACAACTTCTGTAGGCAGTAAATCTACAGCAACTAAGGTTGAAGAATATAAAGCCAAGATACCTTTTCCTCAAAAACTCTGGAAAGAGGAGTAGGATAAGCAATTTGCTCGCTTTGCAGATTATCTTAGGACTCTTGAAATAAAGATTCCATTTGCAGAAGCACTTGAGCAAATACCTTCTTATGCCAAGTTCATGAAGGAGATCTTGAGTCATAAAAAGGATTGGAGAGAAACAGAAAGAGTTCTCCTCACTGAAAAATGCAGTGCAGTCATTCTGAAGAGCTTTTCTGAAAAGCTTAAAGACCCTGGGAGTTTTCTGATACCATACATATTAGAAGGTAATTGCACCAAGACAGCTTCATGCGATCTTGGGGCAAGCATCAACCTAATACCTGCATCCACTATCAGGAAGCTTGGCTTAACTGAAGAAGTTAAACCAACCCGGATATGTCTCCAACTTGCTGATGGTTCCACTAAATACCCATCAGGCGTGATTGAAGACATGATTGTCAGAGTTGGGCCATTCGCCTTTCCCACTGACTTTGTTGTGCTGGAAATGGAGGAGCACAAGAGTGCTACTCTCATTCTAGGAAGACCCTTCCTAGCAACTGGACGAACTCTCATTGATGTCCAACAGGGGGAAATAACCCTGAGAGTCAATGATGATGAATTCAAGTTGAACGCTGTCAAAGCCATGCAGCATCCAGACACATCAAAAGACTGCATGAAAGTTGATCTTATTGACTCTTTGGTAGAAGAGATCAAGATGGCTGAGAGTCTCGAATCAGAGTTGGAAGACATCTTTAAAGATGTTCAGCCTGATTTGGAGGATTCAGAGGAGATGGAAGAGCCTCTGAAATTTCCTCTGGAAAAGGAAAAACCTCCTAAACCCAAGCTCAAACCATTACCACCATCCCTGAAATATGTATTTCTGGGAGAAGGTGATACTTTTCCAATGATCATAAGCTCTGCTTTAAATCCACAGGAAGAGGAAGCTCTTATTCAAGTGCTAAGGACACACAAGACAGCTCTTGGGTGGTCCATAGGTGACCTTAAGGGCATAAGCCCAGCTAGATGCATGCACAAAATCTTATTGGAGGATAATGCTAAACCAGTGGTTCAACCACAGAGGCGGCTAAATCCAGCCATGAAGGAAGTGGTGCAGAAAGAGGTCACCAAATTACTAGAGGCTGGGATTATTTATCCTATTTCTGATAGCCCCTGGGTGAGCCCTGTCCAAGTTGTCCCAAAAAAGGGAGGCATGACAGTGATTCATAATGAAAAAAATGAACTGGTTCCTACAAGAACAGTTACAGGATGGCT
>NC_029790.2:67347640-67349740 GCF_000816755.2 Arachis ipaensis
AAGCTTTCTGGGGCATGCAGGATTCTATAGGAGGTTTATAAAGGATTTTTCAAAAATTGCAAAACCTCTAAGCAATCTGCTAGCTGCTGACACGCCATTTGTGTTTGACACAGAGTGCCTGCAGGCGTTTGAAACGCTGAAAGCTAAGCTGGTCACAGCACCAGTCATTTCTGCGCCAGACTGGACGTTACCATTTGAGCTAATGTGTGATGCCAGTGATCACGCCATTGGTGCAGTATTGGGACAGAGGCATGACAAGCTTCCGCATGTCATTTATTATGCTAGTCGCGTTTTAAATGATGCCCAGAAAAACTACACAACCACAGAAAAAGAATTACTTGTAGTGGTTTACGCCATTGACAAGTTCAGATCATACTTAGTAGGATCAAAAGTGATTGTGTATATTGATCATGCTGCTCTTAAATATCTACTCACAAAGCAGGATTCAAAACCCAAGCTCATTAGATGGGTGTTGCTTCTGCAAGAGTTTGATATAGAAATAAGAGACAGAAAAGGGACAGAGAACCAAGTGGCTGATCATCTATCACGGATAGAGCCAGTAGAAGGGACGCCCCTCCCCTCTCTTGAGATCTCTGAGACATTTCCAGATGAGCATTTGTTTGCCATTCCGGAAACACCATGGTTTGCCGATATTACAAACTATAAAGCTGCAAGGTTCATACCCAAGGAGTACAACAGGATACAGAAGAAAAAATTAATTACTGATGCAAAGTACTACTTGTGGGATGAACCTTATCTCTTTAAGAGATGTGCAGACGGAATTATCCGTAGGTGTGTGCCTAGAGAAGAAGCACAGAGGATCTTGTGGCATTGCCACGGATCTCAATATGGAGGCCATTTCGGAGGTGAGCGAACAACCACCAAGGTCCTCCAATGTGGCTTCTATTGGCCCACACTCTACAAAGATTCCCAAGAGTTTGTACGTAACTGTGACAGTTGCCAAAGAGCTGGTAATCTGCCTCATGGTTATGCCATACCTCAACAGGAAATCTTGGAAATTGAGTTGTTTGGAAGTTCATCAGCTGATCTCAACTGAACTCTACAAAATTGCTAATAAAAATTCTAAAGAAGCCAGGTTGGCTTACCCAAGTGCGATATCGCTGCTCTGCAAGGATGCTGGAATAAGGATGGGAATAACTGAGTACATCTCAGTTGAGAAGCCAATCACCAAAGCATCAATGGAGCTAAATGAGCTAGAGGAATTCAAATTCACAGCTTTCGAAAATGCCAAGCTTTATAAAGAAAAATAAAAAAAATGGCATGAAAGAAAGCTGTCATCTAGAATCTTTGAACCAGGACAGAAGGTCCTGTTGTTTAACTCTGGACTCAGGTTATTCCCCGGGAAACTGAAATCCCGGTGGAGGGGACCATACGTGATTACAAGTGTATCACCATATGGTTATGTGGAGCTTCAAGATATTGATTCTGATAAGAAGTTCATTGTCAATGGACAGAGAATCAAGCATTATCTTGAAGGCAACATTGAGCAAGAATGCTCAAGGCTGAAGCTAGATTAAAAGCTCAGCAAGGTCCAGCTAAAGACAATAAAGAAGCGCTTGCTGGGAGGCAACCCAGCCATGGGGCAACAATCCTCTAAGCATTTTGCCCTATTTTTATTTTTATTTTTATTTGTTTATATAAATTTCACTGACACTAAAGTGAGGAATCATTTACAGAAGACCTCGGCACACAAAACAGAGAAAAAGAGCTCACTGGCAAGAAAACGCTAGTAAAAGTGTATTTTGGGCGTTCAACGCCCAAAATGGGCATCCACTGGGCGTTGAACGCCAGTAATGGCAGCAATCTGGGTGTTCAACGCCAGAAATGGGCACCCACTGGGCGTTGAACGCCGGTAATGGCAACAGCTGGGCGTTGAACGCCCAGGAGAGCAGCAATTGGGCGCTGAACGCCCAAAACAGGCAGTGTTTGGGCGTTCAAACGCCAGGATGGCAGGGAGGAGACAAAACTCATTTTTATTCAAAATTTTTCATTCCAACCTTGATTTTCCTACTTCAATTCATGATTTCTTACATAAACATGTTAAGAACCCTTATTTCTAAATTCCATAATTTCTAAAAA
>NC_029790.2:67349789-67477183 GCF_000816755.2 Arachis ipaensis
TTTTTAGTTTATTTTCATTAGTTTTTAGGAAAAATTCATATTTCTGGACTTTACTATGAGTTGTGTGTTTTTCTGTAATTTCAGGTATTTTTCTATTGAGGATTGAGGGAGCTGAGCAAAAATCTGATTCAGGCTGAAAAAGGACTGCTGATGTTGTTGGATTCTGACCTCCCTGCACTCAAAGTGGATTTTCTAGAGCTACAGAACTTAAAATGGCGTGCTTCCAATTGCATTGGAAATTAGACATCCAGGGCTTTCCAGCAATATATAATAGTCCATACTTTGCTCAAGGATAGACGACGTAAACTGGCGTTCAACGCCAGTTCTCTGCCCAATTCTGGCGTCCAGCGCCAGAAAAGGATTAAAAAATGGAGTTCAACGCCAGAAATGGATCCAAACCTGGCGTTGAACGCCCAAAATGGCCTTATGCATGTGAATTGCTTAAGTCTCAGCCCCAACACACACCAAGTGGGCCCCAGAAGTGGATCTCTGCACCATCTATCATAGTTTACTCATTTTCTGTAAACCTAGGCTACTAGTTTAGTATTTAAACAACTTTTAGAGACTTATTTTGGATCTCATGACATTTTAGATCTGAACTTTGTACTCTTTGACAAGAGATTCAGAAGACAAAGCATCTCCAAAACTCCAACATATTCTCCATTACTGCATAACAAGTAACCTTTAATTCATGCTCTCTTGTTTATTCGCAATTCAACTGATAAACATAATTGACTTCCTGACTAAGATTTACAAGATCACCATAGATTGCTTCAAACCAACAATCTCCGTGGGATTCGACCCTTACTCATGTGAGGTATTACTTGGACGACCCAGTGCACTTGCTGGTCAGTGGTACGAGTTGTGAAAAGTGTGATTCATAATTTGTGCACCATATATGTATGCATGCATGAAATAAATGTTGATTGTTAGAAGAAAAATAAATCTTAGAAAGCATGATTAGGTGAGAATTGAGTGAATCAACCCTAAACACTTGAGCGAATAGAGTAGAAACATATCCGGTTAGGGTTCGATTGCTCAATTACATGTTTTCACCTATGATCATCACTCTTCATGCAACTTTGTAAAAATATTTAATAGCTCAATTCAATTGTGGTTTGGCATGGTTGCTAATACCTTTAGCCATTGTGCATATATGCTTCTTGGACATTGATTTATTTTGACCAAGCAATTGCATTCATGTAGATAGTTGCATATAGTTTAGGTTGCATTTAGTTAGATTTCATTGAATAAATGTTGATACCCCTTGCTTTCTCTTGGTTTAAGCATGAGGACATGCTTGGTTTAAGTGTGGGGAGATTGATAAACCCTATATTTAGGGTTTATATTTTATTGATCTTAGGGGATTTTATCACCTTTTACCCACATTTATTCAATGAAATAGCATGGTTCCATGATTGTCTCCTAAGTTGTGCTTAAGTGTGAAAACATGCTTTCTAGGCTTTAATTTGATAAATTTAATTCACCTTTGATTCCACTAGATGCCTTGATATGTTTGTTAAGTGATTTCAGGTTGAAGAGGCTATGAATGGATCAAAGGAATGGAGAGGAAAGCATGCAAAGTGGAGAAATCATGGAAAAGCAAGAATTTGGGATAAGATCAACGACGCGCACGCGCAGCAGACGCGCACGCGTGGAATTTGAGGTCGCATGGCGACGTGTATGCGCACATGATGCGTACGCGTGGGTGGAAAATTGTCAAGCGACGCGCACACGCACTGTACGCATATGCAACGATATCTGCACGTGACCCACTTAAAGTGAATCCGCTGGGGGCGATTTATGGGCTTCCCAGGCCCAAATCCAACTCATTTTTTATGCTATTTAACCCAAGAAATGAAGAGGAATCAACATACTTTTAGACAATAGTTTAGTTTAGTTTAATTTTTGAAAGGAAAGTTAGTTTTAGAGAGAGAAGCTCACACTTCTCTCTAGAATTAGGATTAGGATTAGGTTTAGTTCTTAGATCTAGGGTTTAATTCATGCTTTCTTCTACTTTTGCTCTTCAATTCCTTGTTGTTACATTCATTCTTCTTCTATTCTTTTGTTGTAATTCCCTTTATGTTGCTTCTATATTTTGTTGTAGATCTACTCTTGTTCTTTCTCTTTTCTTTCAATTCAATTAAAGGTAATTCATAATAATTGTGTTCCTTTTAATTGTTGTCATTGACTTCTTGCAATAATTGTTGTTAGATTTTATTCTTGTTGATTAATTTACTATGCTTTATTCTTTTTCCTTCCATGTGTTTGATAAAATTCTTGGAAGGATTTTAGAGTAGAATTTTATGTTCTTGGCTTGGGAAGGTAACTTAAGAACTCTTGAGTTACTAATGTCCAAGTGATTGATGATTGGGAGCCATTAAATCTAGATATCACTAATTAAATTGGTGGAGAACTAGGACTTATAGACTTGGATTGACATAGCTCATTTGACTTTCCTTTATTAGTTAGAGGATGACTTAATGGGGTTGATCCTTGCCAATTCTCATGTTGTGGTTAGTGATAGGGATAGAGATCCTTGACCACCAACCCTTGCCAAGGCCTTTTTGTTATTTGAATTTCATTGTAATTTACTTTTCATGTTTCTCATCCAAAAGCTCCAAAAAAACTCATAACCAATAACAAGACACTTTGTTGCAATTCCTAGGGAGAACGACCCGAGGTTCAATACTTCGGTTTATAATTTTAGGGGTTTGTTTTAGTGACAAACAAATTTTTTTATGAAAGGATTAGTGTTGGTTTAGAAACTATACTTGCAATGAGACTTCATTTGAGAAATTCTAGACTGCCAAAATTCCAATCATCAATGAGCCACCTCCAATGTACACAAATTTTTAACCTCAAGATGAATTCTATCTCCCACCACAACCCTCCATGGAAGATTATCAATGTCAATATCTCAAGGATACCATGGATCGGCTTTAGGCAACCGTCCGTCAAAAGTTATATGCATGGGACTCATACCACATGTTCACGGATGATTGCGGACGAGCAACCGAAGAGGGGAGTATGACGGAGATTATAGAATCTTAACTTGAGAACAATGGATTGGAGTGTGTTGGGCAACAAGTAGAACAAATGGAGAACATAGAACCACCACATCCTTACTATGAGGAACCACCTTTCTACTATGAGCCCTTCCCCCAAGACAATAAGCCCTCTCATCCACCTCAACCTCTAATGGATGACATCCTTGGTGTTCTTCTTCAAGGGCAAGAGGAGATGAAAAGGGATGTACAATAATTCACGGCTGCCTTAGATGAGGTGGTAAACCGGTTAGCATCCCAATGCTTGGGAACCAAAAGTACTCCCATGGCTATATGCAAAGAATCTAAGGAAGAGCATAGCATGAAGGAGATATTGAATGATGAGAAATATTGCTTTGTGTTGGAACAATTGGAGGAAGCTATAATTGCTAAAGAAAAGAAAGAAGTGGTTGAAGATTTAGGAGATGTGGAACCTCCATGGGAATCTAGATTTGATGAAAACCCCTCCAAGATGATTGAATTTGATGCTAAGGAGGAATGTGCACAACCTCCAAAGCATATTCCATATGAAGAATTGGACGGGGTAGAGCAAGAGTCGAGTTCCCTTGGAATTGAAGACCATGCATCAAATCTTAGTGGTGAAGAATCCTTTGAGCTTGAAGAACCTTCTTCCGATGAGATAGAAAGCAATGTGGAGGTAAATTTCTCTCATCCTCCCATTTATGATTTGGGTGAGGGAAAAGGCTTAGATAGAATTGATGAACAAAGGATTGAAATTAAGAGATCTTGTAAAGAGGTGGAAGTCCTTAGAAATAGAAGGATGGGGGTTGGTTACGCTTTGTCAAGATCTTTGGAAGCCTCTTTGCCTAGGTTGTCATCTACTCATTCATTTGAGTGGGTAAAATTCATCTCTATTAGTTTTGTTATCCCACTCGAATATGGCTTGCTTGAAAAGGATGGTCAACTTAGGGAACTTTGTGGGATGAAATGTAAGAGAATGATGTTTTGTGGTTGGCGTTGCAAATCAAGGCTCATTTTGGTTGATACATCAAGAGTTGAATACAAAGGTTGGAATAGTGCTCACATAAATGGGTCTAGGAGGATTGTTGGGCACTTCATTGAGAATTCATCTTGCTCACCACCCGGATGGAACAATAATGATCAACTTCAAGACGGGTGTGAAAATAGAATGTGGGATCCCAGATTACAAGAAGAGGATCAACTTTGGGAGCCCCAAACTTGTAAAGAACTCCATCAAGACTTGGCTCAATCCATGAGAAATCTTAGGGCACAATGGAGAACCAAGTATTGGTGGGAGTTCTAAGAAGAATTCAAGCACAAGCCACCTTGAGAGGAGCTCCCCATAAGTCCAACTTAAAGACAATAAACAAAAGTGCTAGGTGGGAGACACCCCACCATGGTAATATCTTTTCATTTTCTATTTTGTACATATTGATAGAATCAGTTTAAATTCAAGTTTTGATTGATTTGTTGAGTTTAGTTAGTAGTTTGGTATGTTGAATAAGGTTTTATGGTGTTTTGGTAGCTGTTTGGAGGTTTGGAATGCTTGGATTCGTGCAAACACATAGAAAAATTTTGAAAAATAGAGCACCATCCATGCATATGCGTACCTCACGCATATGCGTGCGCCAAGCATTTTCGCCCATCCACGTGCACGCGTCATGCACGCGTACGTGTGGATGCCAAATTTTCACCTCCCAGCCACAAACCCAAGAGTTGCACGTGCAGTATGCGAGCATTGTGCCTGAGGCACAAACCAACTCACGCGTACGCGTACACGACGTGTACGCGTCACTCTCGAAATAACCCATCGACGCAGATGCGTGATGCATGCGTACGCGTGGATGCCCTTCCTTCAATCCACTTCTTTTCTTCTCCTCTTTCCATTTCTTTCCTTCTCCTCTCTTCTCCCCTTCTCCTACCCCCCATCCAACACTTCCAACCACCATCTATAACCACTTCTTTTAGTTAGTTAGGTTAGCTAGTTAGTTACTTAGCTAGTTACTTAGTTTACTTCTTCAAGCTTAACTTTTCTGAATACCAAGTGAATGATATTGCCTTTAGAGCACTTAACCCTTTTGAATTGCATGATTTGGCCACCATGTGATTTGAATCCTATCCTTTGAATAGGCAATTTCTTGATGGATGATGACGTGCATTTATGTTAATGCATTGTATTTCTTAATCATATGCATCTATATGTGTTTAGCTTGAATACTTTTATGCTTCTTTATTGCTTGCTTGGTTGTTTAACCCATAAGTTTAGAGCATTTCAAGTACACTAGAATGAGTAAAGTGCTTGCCTCTTTTGTGACATCGCTTTTTATGCTAATGCGTGTTCTAAAAGGTGCCTAATTTAGAATTCACACACCTATATTTCTTAATGTCACACTAATTCACTCACTCCATTCTAGTGATTTACCTCATTCCAACAAAGTATGCTTCCTTGCTTTTGTATCTTCTTATCTTACAGTGTTATTTTCTACTTTTCATGAATGATGCATGATAAAGGGTTTATCTTGTGCTTGATTTAGGGGATTTTATGACCTTTTTACCCACATTTATTCAATGAAATAGCATGGTTTCATGATTGTCTCCTAAGTTGTGCTTAAGTGTGAAAACATGCTTCTTAGGCTCTTAATTGCTAATTTTAATTCACCTTTGATTCCACTAGATTCCTTGATGTATTTGTTAGTGATTTCAGATTGAAAAGGCTAGGAATGGATCAAAGGAATGGAGAGAAAAGCATGCAAAGTGAAGAAATCATGCAAAATCAAGGATTGGGAGAAAATTCACTTCACGCGCACGCGCAGCAAACGCGCACGCGTGAAACGACGAGGTCGCAAGGCGTCGCGTACGTGCACATGACGCGTACGCATGGATGGAAATTTGTCAAGCGATGCGTACGCGTGACGTGCATGTACGCGTCGATGTTCGCACGTGACCCACTTAAAGTGAATCCGCTGGGGGCGAATTCTGGGCTTCCCAGGCCCAAATCCAACTCACTTCTGATGCTATTTAACCGAAGAAATGAAGAGGAATCAATACACTTTTTACACACTAGTTTAGTTTAGTTTTAAGTTTTTGGAGGGAAAGTTAGTTTCAGAGAGAGAAGCTCTTTTTTCTCTCTAGGATTAGGATTAGGTTAGATCTAGATTAGAATCTCTTAGATCTAGGTTAATTTCATGCTTTGATTTACTTTTTCTTTTGTAATTCTTCTTCTTCTACCTTTGCTCTTTCTAGTTTTGCATTTAATTCATGTGATTTTCTACTTTTATGTTGATGTACTTTTGTTTCTTCTATTTCTCTACTAATGCAATTTATAATTCATGTTCCTTTATTGTTGAATTGCTTAATTCATGTTGTTTACTTTTATTACCTTCTAAGTGTTTGATGAAATGCTTGGTTGGATTTTAGTATAGATTTTGTTCTTCTTGGCTTTGGTAGAGTAATTAGTGACTCTTGAGTTATTTAATGCCTTTGTTCATTGAAGATTAGAAGTTGCTAGTTAATTTGAAGGCCTCTAAAGCTAGTCTTTCCTTAGGAGTTGATTAGGACTTGAGGAATCAAATTAATTAATCCACTTGACTTTCCTCCATGGTTAGAGGTTAACTAAGTGGGAGCAATGGACAATTGTGGTCACAATTGAGGAGGATAACTAGGATAGGACTTCAAATTCTCATTTCTTACTAAGAGCTTTTCTAGTTGTTAGTTTATTTTTATTGCCATTTACTTTTCTTGTCTATTATCCCCAAAACCCCAAAACATACCTCAACCAATAACAAGAACACTTTATCGCAATTCCTAGGGAGAATGACCCGAGGTTTGAATACTTCGGTTTATAATTTTAGGGGTTTGTCACTTGTGACAACCAAATGTTTGTATAAAAGGATTATTTATTGGTTAAGAAACTATACTTGCAACGAGAATTCATTTGTAAAATTCTATACCATCAAAAATTAACTCATCAATGCACCGAGGACAGTGCAAACTTTTAAGTGTGGGGAGGTCATCTGACCAATCGGCGCTTTTGGGTGACAAATTTCTAATCCCAACAGTTTTGCATTTCATTTTTAGGTCTTTTAGGATTTTTTTGTTGCATTTTCTCATTTTTTTCATATATATATATACATAATAAGCTTAGTCAGAATAATGAAATCTTTCGAGAAAATTATCTATAAGGCATTTCAATTGATTTGAGTGAAAAACTTTTCTTTGAACTTGCTTGAATTATATATATTGTGGAACATGATTTTTCAGCTAAGAACACACAACCTAGTGAGTTTTGAGCCTAATGGTGTGGTTACATCTTATCACCACTTATTTTCTTTCTTATGTGCATTATTCTCTTTCTATGATTGTAATCGTTGATTTGTTTAATTCTTTATGTCCATTATTTTGTATATTCATGCATTTATGTGATTGAGGCCATCATTTCATTTAGCTCACTTACCCAAATAGCCTTACCTTTTATCTTCCATTGTTAGCCAATTTGAGCCTACGATTAACCCACTTGTTCTTAATTTAGCACATTACAAGCCTTAAAGCGGAAAACAATAAATGTCCTTATTTGGATCTTTGATTAGCTTAGGCTAGTGTGTGTGTATCATTCAAGTGTGGGAAAACTTGGGACATTGGGTGAATAAAAGGGTAGTTTTGTATTTTTGTTGTAAATATTGAGAATTGGGTACATGCTCATGTGTAATGAATGTAAAACCTAACGCATTGATGCTTTTGTATATATTTTATTGCAAAGCAAAAAGAAAGGAAAAAGAAAAAATAATATGGAAAAGAAAAAAAATAGAAAAAGAAAGAAAAAGAAAAAGAAAGAAAAAAAAAAAAGGGGGACAAAATGCCCCAAAGCAAAATAATAAAATCAATGCATATGTGTTGTGAAGTAAAAAGGAAACACATGAGTATGTGAAAAAGTGGGAAGAATGGGTAGTTAGGTTAGCCTTGAAATTGTATAGGATGTCATAGGTTAGGTGGGAAGTCTAAGCTTATCAAGGATTCAAATTTCAAGTCCACTTGACCAAATATGCATCCTACCTTGACCCTAGCCCCATTACAACCTAAGAAAAGACCTCATGATATTTGTATGCATGCATGAAATAAATGTTGATTGTTAGATGAAAACAAATCTTAGAAAGCATGATTAGGGGAGAATTGAGTGAATCAACCCTAAACACTTGAGCGAATAGAGTGCAAACACTTCCGGTGAGGGTTTGATACTCAATTACATGTTTTCACCTACAATCATCACTTTTTTTGCAAGTTTATAAAAATATTTAATAACTCAATTCAATTGTGGATTATACTTGCTAGTCCTTGGCCCTTGTGCATATATGCTTCTTGGAAATTGATTTATTTTGACCAAGCAATTCCATTCATTTAGATAGTTGCATATTGTTTAGGTTGCATATAGTTTATTTACATTGAATAAATGTTGATACCCTTTGTTTCTCTCTTGGTTTAAGCATGATGACAGGCTTGGTTTAAGCATGGGGAGGTTGATAAACCCCATTTGTATGGTTTATCTTGTACTTGATTTAGGAGATTTTATCACCTTTTACCCACATTTATCCAATGAAATGGCATGGTTTCATGATTGTCTCCTAATTTGTGCTTAAGTGTGAAAACATGCTTTTTAGGCCATTAATTGTAAATTTTGATTCACCTTTGATTCCACTAGATGCCTTGATATGTTTGTTAGTGAATTCAGATTGGAAAGGCTAGGAATGGATCAAAGGGGTGAAGAGGAAAAGCATGCAAGTGGAGAACTCATGAAGAAACAAGGATTTGGGATGTTGAGACCCATGCGCACGCACAGCAGACGCGCATGCGTGGATTGTGACATCGCATGGCGACGCGTACGTTTACATGACACGTGCGCGTGGATGGAAAATTGTAAAGCGACGCGTACGCGTGACCCACGCGTACGCGTCGATGCTCGTACGTGACTCACATAAAGTCAAAATGCTGGAGGTGAATTCTGGGCTTCCCAGGCCCAAATCCAGCTCATCTCTGATGCTATTTAACCCAAGGACTGAAGGTGAATCACATGTCTATTTATCATTAGTTTAGTTTGAGTTGAGTTTTGGAGGGAATGTTAGTTTTAGATAGAGAAGCTCTCACTTCTCTCTAGAATTAGGATTAGGTTAGATTTAGATTAGAATTTCTTAGATCTAGGTTAATTTCATGCTTTGATTCACTTTTCCTTTTGTAATTCTTCTTCTTCTACCTCTCGTCTCTCTAGTTTAGCATTTAATTCTTGTAATTCTTTAGTCTTATGTTGATGTAGTTTTGTTCTTCTATTTCTCTTTTAATGCAATTTATGATTCATGTTCTTTTATTGTTGAATTGCTTTGTTGTTTTTTAATTCCATTTATTTTCCTTTTATGCATTCCAAGTGTTTGATGAAATGCTTGGTTGGATTTTAGTATAGATTTTTTCCTCCTCTTGGCCTAAGTGGAGTAAATAGTGACTCTTGAGTTATCTAATTCCTTTGTTGATTGAAGATTAGAAGTTGCTAATTGATTTTGAATGCCACTAAAGCTAGTCTTTCATCTAGATTTGGCTAGGACTTGTGGACTCAAGTTAATCCATCCACTTGACTTTCCTCCATAGTTAGAGGTTAACTAAGTGGGAGCAATAGACAATTCTCATCACAATTGAGGAGGATAACTAGGATAGGACTTTTAGTTCTCATACCTTGTCAAGAGCTTTGTTAGTTGTTAGTTTACTTTCATTGCCATTTACATTTCATATCTCTTGTCTCAAAAACCCCAAAACATACCTCATAGCCAATAACAAGAACACTTTATCGCAATTCCTAGGGAGAACCACCCGAGGTTTGAATACTTTGGTTATTATTTTTAGGGGTTTGTACTTGTGACAAACAAATTTTTGTATGAAAGGATTATTGTTGGTTTAGAAACTATACTTGCAATGGAAATTCATGTGTGAATTCTAAACAGTTAAAATTTATTCATCACCTATCCTTCATACAACTCTCTGTATCATGGGAATGTAGACTCCCTTGGTAGTCTTCCTCCCTTTCTTTTGTAGGGTATTGCATTACTTAATTTAGGAGTGATTTTTCATGTTGCTTTGTCACCTTAAGTAGCCTCTATGGACATGGAATCCTAGGCTCATATGCCTCCACCACCTCCTTCTTCATTGGGTTTTCACTTGGTATAGGAGCCTCTTTTTCTTGTTTTTCTAATTCCTCCTTTGTACTCAACATTTGGTCTAAAAGCATTTCCATGTTTTTGAAAGAGGTTTCTTGTTCTTACCATGATTTTCTCATCTCCTCTTCATATCTTTCAAGCATGGACTCAAGTTTTGAGAGTCTTTGGTTCAAGAAAGTTTGTGTGGGTTGTGGGTTTTGGAAGGGGTTTTGTGTTGAGGCATAGTCAAGTGATGAGGAATTTTCATATGAAAAACTGGGAGGTGAAGTTGGACAATTTTGTATAAATAAATTGAAGGTACGCTCAAGTGATGATGGCTCTTGATAAGTGGAGTATGGACTATTGAATGCTCTTTGATTTTGATCCTTCCACCCACAACTTAAGTAATTGTTGAATTCATCAAAGTATGGATCATTTTGTGGCCCTGGGAGGTATCCCATTTCACTTGATTGTTCACACTACATTCCTTGTTGATATTCCCAGCCATCATTAGCATAATGACATGAATAATTTTATTGTGGTGGAAAATATCCCAAGAAATTTTCTTGATCATTTTGTGGCCCTGGAGCATGTTCCAATTGGGTTGATTGCTCATAATCTATCATTTCTTGGTGATATTTCTAGCCACCATTAGGATAATGACTTGCATCATTTTGTGGTGGTGGACAATATCCCATAAGATATGATTGATCAAAATGTGAAGTAAACTCCATTTGAATTTTTGTAAAATACAATCATCAAAAAAGATTGAAATTTCTTATGTCACAGATAAGGGGTTCTTAGTGAGGCAATAACACAAACACCTTATTAGCAAAAGAAAATAGAAAATTAAAAAAACTTAGATGACAAAAACAAAAGAAAAAAATGTCTAATCTAGGTAATCAACCACCGGTAGATTGTCAATCACAATTAATCCCTGGCAACAACGCCAAAAACTTGATACGGAAAAATTATATATCCATACAACTACCGGAAAGTACACCGAGTCATATCAAGTAGTAAAACTCACAAAAGTGAGGTCGATCCCACGAGGATTAAAGGATTAAGCAACCATAGTGAGTTGATTAATCTAGTTAGACAAAGATATAAAAGTGATGAGCAAGCATGAAATGTAAATGACAGAAAAGTAAATAAAGGCAACAAAGAGCAAGGAAGGTAAATGACAAGGAATGTAAAGTACAGAGAAAGTAAATGCGGAAAAGTAAATTGCCAAGAAAAGTAAATTGCAAGGAATAAAGTAGAAGAGAGTAATTAAAATAAAGTGAAGTGCAGGAAAGTGTAAATGTTGGAAAATAAAGATGGAAAACATAAGGGATTGGAGATGTTAATTCTTCATGAATCAATTGATCTTAACCTCAATCATATGAAGTAAGCAATGGCGGATTATAATTAATTGGGTCCCAATTCGTTGGCAACCCAATTTCTCTTAGCACAATAAATTTGCCAATTCCTTGATCTAATTGTCGTAAGAAGAGGTTAAGTGCATTCTCTTTTCCATAAGCCATACAAATTCTCAAGATCTCAATTTCTCCCGAATGTGTTGATCAAGAGAGTTGTGAGAGACAGAACTCCAAACTAATTTCCATGATTTCCCTTCTGAGGCTCACATAGAAATTCAATGGATCTAAACACCCTTTCGGAGTGAATAGATCAAAATAAACATAGAAGTTATCTCTTAGATACAACAAGTGGATTGAGAAGAAGAAATAAACATCAATTCAATCAAAATTTGAAACAGAGCTGCCTTCCCTCATGAATGGGGATTTAAGTGGTCATTGCTCTCAAATGAAGATTCAAGTGCATGAAAGTAAAGATGAAGATTAGAGATTCATAACTAAAATGAAAACTAACGATTCATAAATGAAAATTAAAACTTGAAAACTAAACTATTAAAAGAAAGAAAAGAAGAGGAAGAGTGTATGAGGGGAGAGTTCGAAGACCCCTCTCTAGAGTTCCTTGTCTAGCCTCCTCCCCAATTCTATGAAACTAAAACCTTTATATAGGCTCCCCTAAATTACAAACTTAAATGAAATTAAAAGCAAATTACAATAAAATAAAAATAAACTATTCTAGATGCTTATTGTGGCCTTGATTAGTTGACAATTGTGGGCTTGCTTGCTTGATGTTTGGAGTGAAATATTTGATCCAAATTGAGGTTCCAGATTGACTTGGTCTTACCATTTTTGGAGCTTAAAGATGCCTACTATTTGTGCTCCAATTTCATGCCCACTATTGAGTATTATACATCGTTGGAAATTTCTGAATGTCAGCTTTCTAACGCAACTAAAAGCACCCTAATTGGATATCTGTAACTCATGTTAGCTCCTTTGAAGTGGACAAGGTCACTGGTGTTGTTGCTGGTGTTGGTGTGCCAATGCTGCCACAAATGCCAGTATTAATACTGTTAACAATGCCAGATTCTGAAGCTCAAACCTATTATCTACCCTGTACTATTATACATTGTTGGAAAGCCCTGAATGTCTACTTTCCAATGCAGTTGGAAGGGAATCATTTGGAGCCCTAGAGCTCGAGTTATACTCCATGGAAGGTGAAGAGGTCAGGTGGCCTTACTACAGGTTGATACCATGTTCATCTTTGCTTGGAAATATAGTGTCCACCATGTAGTGCCATATAGTGTCCACCATGTAGTGCCATATATGCTTAGAAATCTTTAGACTCCTACTTTCTAATGCTATTAGAATCACCTAATTTTTAGCTTTGTAGCTCAAGTTATTCTTGTTTGAAGAAGATACAGTCAGGCTGCCAAGTGCAACGTTAGTAGGCTAACTTTGGGTAACGTTAGCACACTAACGTTGGCACCCTTCTTTGCGTAGCATCATTGGAAGGCCAACTTTGGGCCACCAACGTTGCTTCTCATCCTTAGCAATGTTTGTAGCAACGTTGGTGAGCCAGCTTTGGTCGCCAACGTTGCTTCCTTTCTTGGCAACGTTTATAACAACATTGGTAAGCCAGCTTTGGCCACCAACATTGCTTCCTTTCTCCTTGAGCCAACGTTGATGGGCAACGTTGGTGAGCCAACTTGGGTCACCAATGTTGCTTCCTCCTTCCTTGGCAACATTAACCATAGCGTTAGTGGGCTAACTTTGGCCACTAACGCTATGGCCTCTGCTTCTTCTCTGCTTCTCCTTTGCTTCTCCTTTAAACTCCTTTCTTTTTTCATGCTTGTTTTGTGCTTTTTACTTTCTTTTCCACCAATTTCTAAAAATTTAAACCAAATCAAAGAATTGAAAGTAATCTATGATTTAAGCACAAAAGTATTCAATAATTAAGCATGATTAGTGAAAATTAAAGGTGAAAAAGTATAGAAAAACATAACATGATGCGCAGTCAGCAATGTTCATATATGTATTCTTGGAGGTTGATTTATTTTGACCAAGTAGTTGCATTCATATAGTTAGATTGCACTTAGATAGTTTGTATTGAATAAATGTTCACACCCTTTCTTGTCTTTCTTGGTTTAGCATGATGACATGCTATCGTTTAAGTGTGAGGAGGTTGATAAACCCCAATTTTGTGGTTTATCTTGTGCTTAATTTGGGGGACTTTATCAACTTATCTCACATTTATTCAATGAAATAGCATGATTTTGTAATTCTCCTTAATTTTCACCTAAGAGTGAAAACTTGCTTTTTAGGCTTTAAATTGCTAAATTTAATTCACTTTGATTCCATTCGATGCCTTGATATGTTTGTTGAGTGATTTCAGGCTTACAAGGCAAGGATTGGATGGAAGAAGTGAAGAAAAAGCATGCAAAGTGGAGAATTCCTGAAGAAATGAGCATTTGGAGATTTCATGGCGAGCGCACGCGTGAGCGACGCACGTGTGTGATAAGGTCATTTGTCAACGATGCGTACGCATGACATGATGCGTAAGCGTGACATAGAATTGCAAGATGATGCGTACGCATGACTGTCGTGTACGCGTGGCAAGCGGCACATGACCTCATTAAAGGAAATTCACTGGGGGCGATTTTTGAGCTACCTGACAACGGCCAATTTGCATAGGCTAGGAATGAGCGAAATTGTGAATTAATGCAAGTAAAGAGAAAACAACATCAAAACTAGTGAAAATGCTATAAATGAAATAAAAAGAACCTTTCCTTGGGAATATGAGGATCTAAGGAATCCTATCATTGCCGTAACCACAACTATGATAATTGACCTTAATCCATAAGTCCTAGCTAACTTACCAAACTAGATGATAAAAAGCTAGCGTCAATGGAAACAAGAGTCAACTAACTACCCAAGAATTACCACTAAATATCGGACATTATGACTCTAGTATCCTAGGAACTTAAATCCCAAGCCAAGGTGTGAAAGTCTAATCAAATTCTAAGGTTGGCATTTTCACAAACACCTTGTGTGCATAAAAGTAAAACATGAAAAATTGCAAGGAAAAATAGAAACTATAACCAACTATCAACAATATCAACAATAAACATCCAAACAAACATAAAGAAAGCATGAAACATTAAATTCATCAATCAAAACTTCAAGAACTCAAAATTGCAATTGTAAACAAAGTGCTTGAACCAAGAGGAAATGAAAGTAAAAGTGCTATAATTAAAGAGGAAATTGAGAGTACTTACAATTAAAGAAGCAAAATCAAAGATCAAAGCTTGCTATAAAATGCTACAATGGAAATGAAAAATGAAACCCTAAGGGAGCAATGCTACACTACTCCTACTCCTACTTCTACTCCTAATTACTCTCTAAAACTATCTAAGTGAGCTCCCTTGATATGTGTTGAATTCCTCTTGATATATCACTCCAATTCAGCATTCCAGCCCTCCAAAATGGGCCAAGAGGCCTCAGAAATCGCAAAGCATGTGTTTTATTAATGCAACCACGTGCAGGGTCCTGTGCGTACGCATAGATGTCTGTGTACGCACACTTTGCTAAAAATCCACCTGTGCGGACGCACAACTATTTGTGCGCATGCACATATACAAATTTCCTCTTGTGCGTACGCACGCTGGCTTGTGCACACACACACTTGGCTTATTCGGTCTTGTGCATACGCACGCTTGCTTGTGCGCACGCACACCTTGCTGTGTGTGCTTTTCCTTGTTTTCTTCATGTGTTCTCTCTTGTACATGCTTTCCTCCACTTTTGCCTTGCCAATCTTGCCTCTAAGGCCTGAAATCAGTCAACAAACAAGTCATGGAATTGAATGGCATAAAGGTGGAATTAAATTACTCAATTTAAGCGCAAAAACGCATGTTTTCATATTTACGGTCAATTTAGGGACAAAAAACAAAAGTATGCTATTTTGGTGCTTAAGTGTGAGTTTATATGATGAACTCCATTCAAATCAAGCTAAAATATATCAAAAAATATAGACTAATCACTACCGAGGCCCGGATCCAACTCATTTATGAAGCAATTAGAGGCTGAATTCAAGATGGATCAAGGGGGGAGCAATTACTGTAGCTTAGGATCATGCTTTACCAACAATTTACCTCCGTCACGCGTACGCATGACCCACGAGTACGCGTGACAAGCAGTACGTGACCAACTTAAAGAAACATGCTGGGGGCAATTTCTGAGCTCATTGAGGCCCAAATCCAACTCAATTTTGAAGTATTTGTGGCCAAATTTAAGAAGGAACAAGGGGAGAGTAATTAGGATAGATTACAAATATACTTTAGGTGATATTCTAGAGAGAGAAACTCTTTCTTCTCTCTAGAATTAGGATAGAATTAGGTTAGATTTCTCTTAGATTTAGGTTTAATTGTTGCTTTGATTTAGTTCCTTTTACAATGTATTATTCTTACATCTTTGTTCCTTTAGTCTTATTTGCTATTTCCTTTACTTTGTTGCCTTTATGTTTATGAACTCTTGTTAGTTTTGATTTCTTTAATGCAATTTATGTTTTCATGTTATTGCTGCTTTCTTTAATTGTTGGTTATTAATTTCTTGCATTTGGTAGTTTTAGATTGTATCATTCTTGTAATTTTACCATGCTTTTCTTTTATGCCTTCAAAATTTTTTATGAAATGCTTAGTTGGGTTTTAGAGTAGATTTTTATACTCTTGGCTTGTGATTGAGAACTTAGGTCCCTTGAGATTATAGATGTCCAGTATTATTGGTATGTTAGAGTTGTTAGTTGATTTTAGGATCAACTATGTCTATTTGACTTCACCCTTCGACATTAGAGGAAAACTAAGTGGAATTAATCCTTTGTAATTACCATGTTGTGGTCAATGATATAAGATGGGAAACCTTGACTCTTGATCCTTTCCATGAGTGACTTTTAGCATTTATAATTTCTTAGTTGTTAGTTTAATTTTCTTGTCTATCAACCCAAAACCCCAAAAATACCTCATAACCAATAATATGCACACTTTCCTGCAATTACTTTGAGAGACGACCCGAGGTATAAATACTCTCGATTTTTATTGGTTTGCTTAAGTGACAAAGAAATAAACTTTGACTGAGGGTTGTTTGTCAGTTTAGATCTATACTTTGACAAGATTATTTTTGCAAAAATTCTAACCGACATTTATCCTCCATCAAGATTTTGGCGCCATTGCCGGAGAATTGCAAATGTGCGCTTGTTATTGGTTATTGTATATATGTGAATATTTTAATGTTTGCCTTTTGCTTCTTTGTTAGTTTTTTGCTAGTTGTAGGAGTTTGTTTTCTTTATTTGTTATTAGTATTTGTTTTTATTTTCTCTTGCTACTATGGATTCTCACCTCTTTGGCTATGAGTTTGGTTCTAACTATGTTGTAGGAATTGGGAATTACAATGAGGATATGCATCAAGGATGTGACAATCCAAGGTGGGAGGAACCTCAAGCTTATGGACAACATTCATGGCAACAACCTCCTCCGGTATACTATGAGCAAGAACCATACCATGATGCATACCAATCATTGGTTATGGTGGAGCTCCTTGTGGTTATTGTATACACCCACCATATGCCTATGAACCCCCTCCTCAATATAGCCCTCAACCACCATACTCACAAGCCTCATACCATCAAACACCTCCATATGACCCTAGTCCATATCCACCATACCAACAACCATATGAGCCATATGAACTATACATAGAACCACAATAACTCCAACACAACTACTCCCAAGAACAACCTCCATATACACCATCTCCATGTTCTTACCAAAATGAACCACCTTCCTATTATGAGCCCTTTCTCCTAAACAATGAACCCTCCTATCTACCCCAAACCCCAATGGATGACACCCTCATTTTATATCTCCAAGAGCTAAAGGAATGTCGCACCATTCTTCAAGAGCTACTTGAAGCTCTAAGGAGGCAAGATGAATTCATGGCTACCTCGACTGAGGTAGTAACCAATTTAGTCTCCCAATGCTTAGATACTCAAAGCACTCCCATGGTCACATTTGGAGAATCAAATGAAGAGAGGAGTATGAAAGAGAGGTTAGAAACTCCAGTGGAGAACAAATAGTGGGATTTTGTATTAGAACAAGTGGAGGAAGCCGAAATTATTGAAAAGGAAGAAGTGGTTGAAGATTTAGGTGATACCGAATGTCCATGAGAATCTAAAGTTGTAGAGCCCTCTAAACTTGGAGAGGTTGATCAAGAAATGGATTCAATCATTGATGAGTTCTTATCTACACTCACTTATCCCCTCAATGATTTTGTTGAATCCTCTCCTTTTGGACATGAAATAGAGGTCAAAGAGGAACGTGCACAACCTCCTAGACCTTTGATAAGCAATGAGGAAGAGATTGGATTTGAAGAAGCTTGCTAAGAGGTGGAGGTAGTCAAAAAAGAGCACAAGAGAGTGGAACATGCAAGACCATTGGAAACACCTCTCCCCAAGCCATCACCATCCATTTCTTCATTCAAGTGCGTAAATCTTCTATTCCTAAGCTTTACTTTCTCGCTTGAATATGGTTTGCTTGAAATGGATGGTCAACTTAGAGCTCTTTGTAGATTTAAGAGTAAATGGGAGATGATTTATTTTTGGAACTGCCATTCAACATTCATTATGGTTGAAAGATTAAGGTTAAATTGCAAGGGTTGGTGTAGAGCTGAATTGTGTGGGTCAAGGAGAACGTTTGTGTGCTTAAGTGAGAATTCTTTGCGCTTATTGATGAATCTACCTTTCATGGTATTTATTTGCTCTAATTGGGTGGATTTCATTGACTTTTCTTGCATTTATTCATTAAAATAGCATAGTTTCATGATTTATTCCTGAATTGTGCTTAAAAGTGAAAACATGATTTTTAAACCCTAAAATTGCTAAATTTTATTCACTTTAATTCCATTTGATGTCTTGATGCGTTTGTTGAGTGATTTAAGATTTTGAAGGCAAATATGGATTGAAGAAGTGAAGAAAAAAAACATGAAAAATGGGAGAATTAAAGAAATGAAGGATTTGTAAAGCTCTCAATCTTGACCTCTTGGTACTAAATTGATCATAACTTTAGCTACAGAGCTCCAAATCAGGCGGTTCCAGTGGCATTAGAAAGCTAACATCCGGGACTTCAAAATAATATGCATATGTCTATAATGGACATGGAGTTTGGGTGTGCATACGAACATATTTGTTCACATGCACAACAAGTCCTGGCACGTTTGCAACTCGCTGGCAGCGATTTTTGGGCTTCCAAAGCCCAATCCAACTCAATTCTGAAGCTATTTCAAACCAAATTGAAGAGGCCTGAAGGGGGAAGTAATTAGGTTTAGGTTTTTACATGTTTTAGCTTAGTTTTCTAGAGAGAGAAGCCCCCTTTCTCTCTAGAATTCAGGGTATTGTCTTAGTTTCTTTTTAATTTCAGATTTTAATTCTTGTTTTAATATAGTTTTATTTATGTTTCTATGTTTTCTTGTCTTGATCTTCTTAATTTCTTTTGTCATTTTCTTAATTTTTCATTTTTAGTTTATGAATACATTTGTCAATTTTGGTTTCATTAATGCAATTTTAATGTTTTATGTATATTTTATGCTATTTGAGTTGTTCTTATCATTTTATTGCAGTTGGTAGTATAGATTTTATTTTTATTACAATTTATGATATTTTTCCTTTTATGCATGCTAGGTGTTTGATAAAATGTCTCTTTTAGCTTTTGTATAGTTTTTCACACTCTTGGTTAGGAATTGAGTAATTAGGTGAACTTGAGTTATGGATGTCCATTCCACATTGTGTTATGATTGTTAGTTGGTTTGGTTTCCATTGATGCTAATCTTTCACTAAGTTAATTAGTGAGTTGACTAGGACTTATGGATTGAGATCAATTATGCCCTTTTGACTTATCCTCGATGTTAGGATAGACTAATTGGGATTAATTCTACGCAATTACCATGTTTGTGGTCTACGACTAGGATAGAAATCCTCAATTCTCCAACCCTTACCAAGAGTCCTTTCTGCCACTTAAATTCTATTTTTGATTTATTGCTTTGAGTTTAATTCCTTGCATGATTATTTAATTTCTTGCCTTTTAAATTTCTTGTCAATTGCCATCAAAATCCCCCTTGTTTCCTCCATAACCAATAATAGGACACTTTATTGCAATTCTTGGAAAGAACGACCCGGGACTTAAAACTCCCAGATATTTTGTGTTAATTGTGACAGCCTTTGAAATTTAAACTTTGATTGATAGTTAATTGTTGGTCTAGACTATGCTTGCAATGAGATTCCATATTTTTGTGAAATTTTAGATTAACAATCATTCTCACATCAAGTTTTTGATGCCGTTGCTGGGGATTTGCAATGGTGTTACATTATTGGCTACTATTAATATGTGAAGATGTGAATAGTTTATTTTTGATTGGTTGCTTGTTTTTACTTGTAAATATATCTCTTGGTTGTTAGCTTGCCTTAATAAATTTTTGTTTTAAAATTCATATTTGAATAGTTAGTAATTTTGTTTTAAATGGCTTTTTTTACTTGAATTGCACGTTTAAAATTTTCAATTAGTTCTTGGATGGTTGAAATAGTTTTGGTAAATTCTTGTTTGTGCATACTACAAATGCTTTGAATAGTCCAATGATTTTGATTTGGAAAATAAAATTTTAGCTAGTTTTTAAAGTTTAATGTGAATAATTGTATATTTTTGTTATTTTTTGTTTATATGCATTTTGGAATGTTGGGAGAAATCCTATTTTGAAAAAAAAACCCTGTGCATACGCACATGCCTGGTGTGTACGCACACTCTCATGCATGCCCTCCGCTCACAGCGTTCGCACAGCATGTTGCATACACACAATTGCCCATTTCCCAATCCGTGCATACGCACGAACGTTGGTACGTATGCACGATATCAAAACAAGCCCCCCTCTTCGCGTCACTACACCTTTCCCCTCCTCCAATATTTCACATTCCCCCTTCAACCTCCTAGACCCAAGAACCACCACTGGTGTGCGAAATTGACTGATGAGCCCCAATCTTAGGGTATATTTTATGTATAATTTAGATGGTTTTATCAACATTCTACCACACTTATCCATATAAAATGCATGATTTTATGTCTCCTTCCTAATTTTGCTTGATGATTGAAAACATGCTTTTTAGGCACTAAATGAGCTATATTTTTATCACTCTCTATTACCATCAGATGCCGTGATCTGTTTGCTGAGTGATTTTAGAGTTTATAGGGGCAAGAATGATCTAGAAGAGAGGAAGGAAGCATGCATAAGTGGAAGGAGCATGAAAAATGGAGATTTGGAGCATTGGCATCGACGCGCACGTGCAGCTGATGCGTACGCGTGGAAGCTAAAATTTGGAATCGGCACGGGAGCATGGACGCATACGCATGGCTGGGCGGAATCTTCATCGACGCGTACGCACGCCTGACGCATACGCGTGGATCGCAAAATCCCATCGACGCGTATGCATGACCCACGCGTACGCGTGAAGCGCGCACGTGATCTCTTTAGTGAAAACGTGCCTAGCAATTTTAGAGGGTTTCCAGACTCAATTCTGAGTAGAATTCTGGCTGGAAAAGATTAAAAGAACCAAGGATTGAAGGAGAACTCATCTTTTACACACTTTCTAGTTGGTTACTTTTGGAAGTTACATTTTTAGAGAGAGAAACTCTAACTTCTCTCTAGGATTTTTTGGCTTTCTCAATCCCAATTGTACTTGGATACTTTGGTAAGATCTAAATTTGATTCAAATTTACATTGCTCTAGATTGTAGATCCTTTTCTTTTTCTCTCAATTTGGTGTTCTTGATGCTCTAGTATTGTAGATCTTGGATCTAGACCTTGTTACTTTAATTTCCATTAATGCAATGACGAATTTCATTTTTATTGTTGGTAATTGTTTGATTGTTGTTAATTGTTTGCAATAGATAGCTTTAATTCAATTCCTTTCTCCAATTTTCATGATGTATTCCATTATTGCTCACCAAATGCTTGATAAAATGTCAACTATAGCTATGGAATAGTTCTTCACTCTTGGCTTAGGGGTTGGGTAATTGGAAATACTTGAATTATTAAGGCCTTTTGTTGATTGACAACTAGAGATTGCTAATTGATTTGAATGACACTAACTCTAGTCTCTTCCAAGTATTAGACTAGGACCTGTGGACTCAAATTGATTATCTTCACTTGACTTTCCTTCATAGTTAGAGGTTAACTAGTGGAGCAATAACCAATTGATGTCACAATTGATGGAGCTAATGATGATAGGACTTCCAATTCCCAACCCTAGCCAAGTCTTTTACATTGATTGATTGTCATTCACACTTGTTTAGTTCGATTTCTTGTGTCCATTAGATTACTTATTAATTGTTCATTGCTCTTATGCAAGCTTATTTACATATCTTGCATTCAATCTCAAACACAAAGAGAATTTCTAGCCAATGATGTGCACCTTAAGGCAACTCCTAGGGAGAATGACTCGAGACTAATGCTCTCGGTTGTTGATTTGAATTGTGGACACACACTCTCTTTATTTGATGCGTTATAGTTTGTTGGTTTAGACTATACACACGACATAATTCCATTAGATAATTCTATACCGACAAAATATAGTTCATCAAAATGGCACCGTTGCTTGGGAGTTGCAATTGTGTGCCATGTTGTTGGTTAGTGTAAATATGTGGATATGTGAATACTTGCATTTTCTCTTGATTGTTTGCTAGTTCAATTGTTAGTTAGGATTATTATTTGTTTAGTGCATCTTATTGTCATGAGCTCTATACTTCTTTCTTTGAATGATGCGTTCACTACTGGATCCTAGCTTAGCCCCTTTTGATCCGGAAATTGAGAGAACTATCTCACATCTTAGGCAAGCTAGGAGACAGTTAGCCTTTGGAGGTGGTGAAAGGGCTTCTACTAATTCACCAACCATATCCGAGGGTGAATCGGACACATCATTTAAGGAGGAAACCATCTATTCTTCCATCGATACTACTAATTCTTCTTCTATCAATCTAGGTACCAAACCGATGGCCGCTCCAAGGAAAGTCACTCTTAAGAAAGCCGGTGCTCCCGACTTTGTTTTTCAACCGCTTCAAGTGCGCTATCCGGAGTTAAACGCTAATTTTATACTCAAGACTGCTTTAATTCATCTTCTACCCAAGTTTCATGGACTCCCCGCCCAAGATCCTATTAGACACCTTAGTGATTTTCAAGGTGTATGCTCAACAACTAGGTGGGAGATTTCCGATGAGGTTGCTATTTGGTTGTTTACCTTCCCTTTCTCTCTAGCTAGAAGGAAGAGCCAAAGAGTGGTTCTACACTTTGCCCAATGAGATTGTTGGTGATTGGAATTTGCTTAGAAGGGAGTTCTTAGATAAATTCTTTCCTCCGAAGGTGACGGATAAATTGAGGAAAGAAATTTCATGCATTGTCCAAGGTGAAATGGAAACTCTATACGAATATTGGGAAAGGTTTCGGAGACTACTTGACTCATGCCCTCACCATATGATTGACACTCTAGTGTTGATAAGATATTTTTGCCGAGGAATGAAACCACAAGACAAGATCTTCTTGGATGCCTCAAGCAATGGTTCCTTGACAAAGTATAGAACGGTGGAGGAGGCATAGCAATTGATCACCAATTCGTCCGAGTCCACCCAACATGCTAGACAAAGAAATAACCATCCAAGAGCTATAAATGAAGTTTCTACTAGTGGTGAGACTGCCGCCCTTACCAAAACCTTGGGAGAAATGACAAATATTCTAAAGAAACTCCAACTAAATTAACAACAACCTCCACCTCCTCAACCACAACAAAGTCAACAATTGGTCCCCCAAAGAATGTGCAGAATTTGCTCTTGTTACATCCATTACACCGATGAATTCCCAAACCTCCAAGAAGATAATACCTTGGCGGCTACTAACGCCTACTACAATCGTCTAAACCAAGGTTACCATCAACAAGGAGGCAACTATAACCAAGGCGGCAATTTCAATCAAGGGTGGCAAGATAACTCCAACCAAGGATGGAAGGATAACTCCAACCAAGGATGGAGGGACAACTCCAACCAAGGATGGAGGGACAATTATAATCAAGGAGGAAGGGACAGTAGTGGGAACCAAAGATGGAACAACAACAACAACCAACAAAACCGATACCAACAAAATCTTCCATACCAAAACCAAAACCAAGGAAGAGCCTACCAAACCTACCAAGCACCTCATTAAAGGCAAGCACCGCCACCCAACCAACCACAAGCCCCCAAATCACTTATCCTTCCCCTTCTTCCAACCAAGATGACACTTCGCTCCATCCTCCAAGGGCAAAAGGAGCTTCAAGCAACACTTGCCCCAAGCTTTACCGGTCTTACTTCTATACTCCAAGCCTGTATTTCCCGAATGAAATCCCCCTCAAGTTCTACCTCTACCTCTACCACTCAACCCTCAAGTTCAAGCGCCTTACCCTCTCAACCTCTACCCAACCCTAAGGGTGGCATCAATGCCATGACCTTGAAGTTCGGCACCAAATTGCAAGAGAGGAGTCATGAAGAGCCAAGTCTAATAGTGGTCACTCAAGATGAGGATGTGGTTGAGATAGAAAAAGTTAAAGAGGAGGATGAAGCTCAAGAGGAAGTTGAAGAGGTGATTGCTCAACCAAGGGGTGGAATACCTAAGGATGGGGATGTCTTGCAAGATGCTACTCCAATCATATTCCCCAAATTGGCAAGGAAGACCAAGAAGCGAGTTGAGTTGGATCCCAAAATGGTGGAGATGTTCAAGAAAGTTGAGGTAACCATTCCTCTCTTTGATGCTACCTGCCAAGTTCCTAAATATGAAAGTTTCTAAAGGACTTATGTATGAACAAGGAAAAAATTTGTGAATTAGAAACTATTCCATTAGGAAGCTCAATCTCTGCTTTAATGGATGATGTGCCGGAGAAGTGTGGTGACCCCGGCCCTTGCCAAGTAACTTGCACTATAGATGGGGTCAAATTTGTTGATTGTATGTACGATCTTGGCGCTTGTGTAAGTATTATGCCCTTGTCCATTTATGAGGTCTTGAAGCTTCCACCGTTGAAACGGTCAGCCGCCCGGTTTGTTTTGGCAGACAAAAGCATAATTTCCGTAGTTGGTATCGCGGAGGATGTTCTAGTTAGTATAAAGGGGTTGGTCTTCTCAGTTGATTTTTATATTCTCAAGATGCCCCCTAATGATTCCGGGAGGACCTCATCTATCTTGCTTGGGAGGCCCTTCTTGAAAACCTCCCGGTTCAAACTAGATGCGTTTTTGGGTACCTACTCGTTTGAGATCGATGGAAGAGAAGTGAGTTTAATCTTGATGAAGCCATGAGACATCCACTGGAGGATCACTCTATATTCTGGTGTGATTTAATTGATAATGTTGTGGCCCAAGTTCAACAAGATGATTTTGATGGAAAGAGTATGATTCAATATCCACGTGTGGGGAGTTCCCATATATGTAAAGAAGATGCCTTATCACCTCCAATGTCACCGGATGACAAAGTGCTAAGTCATGAGCAAAAGGTAGATTTGAAACCACTCCCGGCCCACCTAAAATATGGCTTCCTTGAGGATGACTAAAAGCTCCCGGTAATTGTTGCTAAGGAGCTCTCCTCCCACCAAGAGGAGAAGTTGCTTGATGTCTTCAGAGGGAACAAGAAGGCCATTGGGTGGAGCTTAGTGGACTTAATTCGCATTAGACCCCAAGTGTGTGAACACGGGATTTTCCTAGAAGAAGGAACCAAACTCGTTAAACAACCTCAAAGGCGTCTAAATCCTACCATTCTTGAGGTTGTGAAGAAGGAGGTCTCCCAGCTATTAGAAGCGGACATTATCTATCTGATTTAGGATAGCGAGTAGGTGAGCCCCATCCAAGTGGTTCCAAAAAAATCCGGTGTTACTACAATCAAGAACGAACAAGGGGAGCTTATAGCTACAAGAGTCCAAAACTCATGGAGGGTGTGTATTGACTATCGGTGCCTAAACTTGGCCACTAGGAAGGACCACTTTCCGTTGCTCTTCATCGATCAAATGCTTGATCGCCTATGTGGTAAATCTAATTATTGTTTTTTTAGATGGATTTTCTGGTTATTTTCAAATCCACATTGCTCCAAATGATCAAGAAAAAACCACCTTTACATGCCCTTTCAGAACGTATACGTATAAGAGAATGCCATTTGGCTTGTGCAACGCACCGGCAATGTTCCAAAGGTGTATGATGAGTATATTTGCGGATCTTTTGGAGCATTACATGGAGGTGTTCAGGGATGATTTTTCTGTTTATGGAGACTTTTTTGACCTTTGCTTGGACAATTTAGCAAAAGTATTAGACAGGTGTTCTAAATCAAACCTTGTGTTAACATTTGAGAAATGCCATTTTATGGTGAGACAAGGTATTGTTTTAGGGCACATTGTCTCTAATGATGGGATCTCTGTGGATTCGGCAAAGGTCAATGTTATTTCTAGTTTGCCTTATCCCTCTTCTGTGAGGGAAGTCCGTGCATTTCTTGGACTTGCAGGTTTTTACCGGCGATTCATTAAGGACTTTAGTAAGTTGGCGTTACCTCTCTCTCGATTGTTGCAAAAGGATACGAAATTTGATTTAAGTGAAGAGTTCTTGGAGGCATTTGACAAGCTCAAGATCGCTTTGACCCAAGCTCCCATCGTCAGAGGGCCAGATTGGACTAGGCCATTCGAGATAATGTGTGATGCATCAAACTACGCGGTGGGAGCGGCGCTAGCACAGTGCGATGGTAAAATTCCTTATGTCATTGCTTGAGCCTTAAAAACCTTAGATGGAGCGCAATCCAATTATACTACCACCGAGAAGGAGTTGTTAGCTATTGTCTTTGCCTTGGATAAATTCCGGGCTTATCTACTTGGCTTTAAGGTTGTAGTGTACTCGGATCATGCAGCATTGAAATATTTGTTGGCCAAGAAGGAACCCATACCTAGGTTGATCTGATGGGTGTTGCTATTGCAAGAATTTGACCTATAAATCAAAAATAGGAGTGGTTCGCAAAACTTAGTGGCGGACCACTTGAGTCACCTTGAGCATACAAAGGGCGATTCCACTCCTATTAATGATACATTTCCTCTTGAGGGCTTGCTAGCAATATCTGAGGTGATCCTTTGGTATGCACCTATTGCCAATTACTTGGTTGCTCGCACCTTCCCTCCTAATTTTTCTCAACATCGAAAGGAAAAGCTCAAAAGCAAATCCAAATATGATGTATGGGATGACCCATACATATGGAGATGTGGTACCGATCAAGTAATTCGAAGGTGCATACCACAATCTGAGCATCAAGCTATTTTCGAGGCTTGCCACTCTTCCGAGAGTGGTGGCCATTTTGGTCCTCAAAGGACGGCTCGGAAGGTCTTGGATTGTGGGTTTTGGTGGCCTACACATTTCAAAGATGCATCTCTCTTTTGTAGCTCTTGTCCACAATGCCTTAGGTTTGGAAATATCTCTAAGAAGAATGAGATACCCCAACAAACAATGTTGTTTTGCAAAATTTTTTATGTTTGGGGTATTGACTCTATGGGGCCCTTTCATGTATATTTTGCTAGCCGTTGACTATGTTTCCAAGTGGGTGTAGGCGATTCCCACCCGAGCCGATGATGCTAATGTGGTTCTTTCTTTTGTTCGGAATAACATTATTTGCCGCTTTAGATCACCACGAGCAATCGTGAGTGATCAAGGCTCGCATTTTTACAACAAAAGAATGGCAGGGTTAATGAAGAAGTATGGAATCATCCATAAAGTGGCCACGGCATACCACCCACAAATGAACGGGCAAGCTAAAGTCTCCAATCGGGAAATCAAGCACATATTGGAAAAGGTTGTGAAGCCTCACAAGAAATATTGGAGTTCTAAGCTCGGTAATGCACTTTGGGCCTACTAGACGGCCTACAAGACGCCGATTCATATGAGCCCGTTCCGGTTGGTCTGTGGGAAGGCTTGCTATCTACCGATGGAGATAGAGCATAAAGTGTATTAGGCCGTGAAAGAGTTAAACACGGGTTTTGGGGTTGGAGTCGAAAGGAAGTTACAATTGGTGGAGCTTGAGAACCTTCGCTTGGAAGCCTATGAGAATTCAAGGCTTTACAAGGAGAAGATGAAAGCGGTGCATGATAGAAATATTAGAAGAAGAGATTTTAGAGCAGGAAAGTTAGTTCTCCTCTATAACTCTAGGTTAATATTGATGCCCAAAAAGTTGAGATCAAGGTTGAAGGCCCGTATAGAGTGGAGAAAGCAGAGCCGTATGGGATCTACCACTTGCGCCATCCTTCAAGCCCCAATATCTTCAAGGTTAATGGTCATTGTCTAAAGCTATACCATGGAGAAAAGATGAAAAGCAACAAAGAGGTTAAGGTGTTCCTCATTGAGGATGCACCCGAAGGCGACGAGAGTTGAGCTCATGACCGTCCAACTTAAGGACGTTAAAGAAAAGTGCTAGGTGGGAGACACCCCACCATGGTATGATCTACCTTTGCTTATACTTTCTTGCACATAGCTTGTAGAATCACCATTATGCTGGTATGACAAGGAGGAAGGCAGAATTTTAGGGCCAGACTTGGTACAAGAAACTACCGAACGGATTAAGCACATTCGAGAGAAGATTCAAACTGCCCAAAGTCGATAAAAGAGCTATGCAGATAATAGGCGTAGGCCCTTAGAATTTAACGAAGGTGACCATATTTCCTTAAGAGTGACACCTACGACTGGAATAGGTAGAGCTCTTAGGACTAAGAAATTGAATCCACGATACTTAGGTCCTTTTCAAATTCTTAAAAGAGTCGGTCCAGTAGTATAACAAGTAGCTCTCCCTCCTTATTTGTCAAACCTTCATGATATTTTTCATGTTTCACAACTCAAAAAGTATAATCCCGACGAAAGCCACGTTTTACAACCAGAGACAGTACAGCTGTGAGCCGACTTGACATATCAAACCCTACCAGTCAGGATTGTGGAACGAAGCGACAAACAGCTTAGAGACAAGACAGTATCATTGGTTAAGGTAGCATGGGGACAAACTGGAACTGAAGAGTACACATGGGAGCTGGAAGATAAGATGAGAACAGACTACCCATTTCTCTTTTCAGGTAATTGAAATTTTGAGGACAAAATTTTCTTTTAGGAGGGTAGAATGTAACGGCCTAGCCCCGAAGAAACGGCGCTTTTTCGGGATCAAACGGAATTTTTACAGAATTTTTAGGAATTTCTATGCATATAAGCACCTCCACTGCACAGGTGCTGCATCATCAAGCTGCTGAGTCAGCAGCTTGATTGCACAGGACACCTCTCCTAATCTAAGTAGGCACGTCGTGAAGAGTTGCGTTTTTGAGCCACTTAGGGCCCGAATTTCAAAATTCTGATTTACGTGGTTAGTCTTTATGTGACTAGCCGGTCACAAATTTCGAGAGAAAAATTATATTAATATAATATTTATATATTATTATTTTATTCAGAATATTATATTATTATCTTCTCTACTGTGATTAATGTTGATCTATGTTTAGTAATATAATAACTGAGCTTGAAATCTACCGGTAACGGATAATACCGGCATTCTTAGATGAACTTAGCACTGCTAATGCTTCATCATATATCTTTTATTCTTATGATTATCCAGTTACTAGTGTCATTTACACTAAGTAACTTAATGTTTATCCATTTGTAGTGTAATTACTTAAGTTCTAATACATCTTGCTTTAGTAATTATCCTTTTCTGAGATATTTTGACAAGTAACTTTTGGATAATCATCATCCAAAAGCCACGGCCTCCCTAGGACAGCTTGGCTATCATTTTTGTTCTTGGAAAAGCTTAGAACACCATGAAAGAAAACCATGAAGCTTCCATGAACACCTGAGCTACTTTCTCCGTTCTTTCTCAAACCGAAACCCCTATCAAAAATCTAATCTTACCAAAGTGTTCACCTCTTCCTCCTCTTCATTTATATGTCACTTTTCATGGATTAAATCAAGGTATGGAGGCTGCTCCTCCTCCTTGAAGATTCGGCCATGGTGGTTCCTTAAGTTAATGATGTTTTCTTCATGTTCTTTCTTAGGATCTCTTATTCAATCACCAAAAGCTCCAAGAAAGCGTGATTTCTAGTTACCTTAAGGTGAGGAAAATCTTCTTTTCATCATCATGAAGCTTCAGCCTTCATGGTTCATAAGATTCTAAAGTTGTTTTTGATGTTAAAATAGGCGTAAAAGTGCTTCTGGAAGCTTGTTTTTGGTGCAATCTCGGGCAGCAGCAAAGGAGGTAAGGTTTGGTAAATTAGTCAATGATTGGCTGTGTTCTTGAAGTGTTAAACCAGATCTTGTTGCTTGAGATTTGATTTTGGGTGTTTGTGTGATGGTTTGATCATGGAAACTTGTTGTTTAATGCTTGAAAATCATGTTTATGATGGTTTTGAAGTGGCTGTTGGTGCTGCTGGAAAACGTGACATTCCAGCCATGAAAATCATGATTTTTGATGCTTATTTGATGTGTATTTGATGGCTGAAAAGTTTCTCTTTGGTTTGATAAAAATCGGGTTCAAATCGGTTTCCGAAAAGATTGAAAAACTAGCTGAAAATCAAGCAGAAATCTGATGAACTTTTGGAAAAAAAAAATGTTTTTGGTTTTTGGAAGAACATGAAAACGTGTATTCAAGGAGTTTTGGGATCAAAATGCAATTATTAAAAATTTTGGGGTTGAAAATTAATTAATCAAAAGTTATTGAGGGACTAAAGTGCAAATATTAAAAGTTATAGGGGTCAAAGTGCAATTTCCAAGAAGTCCGGGGGTCAAAATGCAATTTTTGAAAGTTAAATAAAATATTATTATTTTAATAATAAAATATTAATATATTATTTTATTAATAATATTATTTTAATAATAATATTATTTTATTAATAATAATAAAATATTGATAAAAAGACAGTTTTCCCTGAAAGCCTCAGGAAGGCAGATTTGAGTCCAGAATTCTCTAATTTCCTTTACTAAACACCTAAGAAGAGGTATAAGAGAAGATATAGAGGTATATGAGGTAAAGAAACAAGATTTTGAAACCTGTGTTTAAGTTAAAAAGAAAAGGAGTTAAAAGTGATATAGCTGTGTACCTGACCTTACAGAGTAAACAGAGAATTGTAAAATGAGCTTTCTGTGATGTTGTAATGCTTAATTTATGATGATTGCTAAATGATGTAAAGTATGGTTATATGTGAATTATGAGCCTTCGGGCAATGCTTGTGAATGTTGTGCGGGGACGCCCGTATTGTGATGTTGCTTCCCAGACAGGCTGCGGTAGAGTAGTACCAGCCCTGCAAGCTGAATGCTTGGTAGAGGCCTGACTTGCATACCTGCGGTATATTGAGACCTGAGCAAATAGCAGTCCTGTAAGTCGAGAGCACTTGGTAGAGGGTATGCGGTACTTAATCTGGGATTAAGTTCTGGGAGGGCCTTATACTTCTATGACCACGGATATTATAAACGAACTTAACTGTAAACCCCGACCTTACTAAGAACTCCCCAGTTCTTACCCCTTACACCTCTACAGATGGACACGGGAGTCCTATTCTACGAGGACCCGGTGCGTGGCGAGTATTACATCTACTGTGCGGTACCTCGTATCCGTAATTATGTAGTTCGTGGTAGATCTTTCCAGTACCCTATTAGGACAGCATACTTTAATCCTGATGCACCCTATGACTTTCCTTTATCTTGGTTACACCCCGGCGGACCTGGGATACCTCATCCTGAGGAGCAGATGCCACCTCCACCTGACTATCCTCCTCCACCTGAACCTCCTCTACCTGATGAGCCTATACCTGCCTAGCATATCCATGAGGCACCTCCTGCACCCTTTGTCCTTGATGAGTGGGGTGTTCCTGTGTTACCACCCGAGCTTGATCCTTTACCTGAGACGATCGAGCCTCCTGTCTTTGATGAGCAGTAGGGACATGAGTATGATCAGATCATGGAGGTGCCACCTCCTTCTCCCGACTGTATTTTGTTTGGTAGCTATCCTTTTATGGTTCCTGTGGCCAGCAGTAGTTCCTCTGCTATCACTACGGCAGAAGAAGACAACGAGGAAGAAGAAGATCCAGAGGAAGATCCTAACTTCATAGTTATCTCCTCTGGCAGTGATGACGATGAGCCAGGAGAGGCACCAGCAGGCGAGCATCACCATTCGCCCGGTGATTTTCCGTGAGGTACTCTAGACCAGGATTGAGGAGACTTTTTGAGACACCTAGTCTAACTTCAGTACATTAGAGTGTCTCCCTCACTTTTATTAGCATGATTAAAGGGAATAGGCATATATTTGAGTTAGGCTAGCCTGGGTGCTAGCTTAGGGACTTTGGGTCAGGCCAGGCCCTGGGGCATCTTATGTACATATATGTATATACTATATGAGTCACTGACTTAGGGGTGCTGTACCATAGCTCTATGCTTATATAACTGAACCACTTCTGTAACATGATGTATATTATAGTGTGTTGTTCCATATTCTGTTATCTTTTGTCTTATGTATGTGAATGTTTAATTATCCCTTGATATATGGAAGGTATGCGACTTTAAATTATTCTTGTTAAAAAAATTACTTGTAAAATTCGCGGGGTTTTAACAACGTACAGGCTTATATTTATTAATTAATAATACAAAAAGGAAAAACAAGTTGGTAACATTCGATTTCTAGTATGATCTAGACATGCTGGAAGTTGGGTCGCTACAGCTGCCTCCACGTGTGCGCGCGCTTTGACGCGTACGTGCCCCGTCCCAGTTTACCAACCAACGCACGCGTGGGTGGCGCTCACCCGTCATTTCCACGACGGCACTTATGATGCAGCGTGCCCTGTTTTAGTTTTCCCTCTCCATTCTCCTCTTCCATTCCTTCTTCATTTCTTCTTTACCCCCTCCTATCACCTTCTCACCGCCGACCACCACCTCCGACAGCACCACCCATCGCCGCCACCTCTGGCGGATCATCTATTCCTTCCATTCCTCCTCTCCTATCTCCACTTGCATTACACCTTGCCCCCTCTCTCTACTCAAGGTTTTTTACTACTTCTTCTTTTATTCTTTTTGTTTAAATCTTTCTATCCTTAGTTGCACTCCATTATTTTTCCCATTTTTCCCTAGTTACATTTTGATTAATGCAGTCTTGTTTAATTGCTTGCTTTCTTTTCCCATTTTCCATGGGTGTTGAGGTTGGATTTATCTCTTGCATTGGTGGGTTATTTTGATATGTTTCGACTTCTTGGCAATATGAGGTGTTGTTTGATGACTTGTATTGCATTTTGGGGGTGCTACATTGCTAAATTTCCTCCACTTGCTTTTTGTTTGAGGGTCTCACACCAAGTGTTCGATGAAAGGCACCAATGAGTTCTTGTTTCAAATTTGACACTATGCTTTCAACTTGGTGCCCTTTTTCATTACACTTGCTTATCTTTTTGTGTGTTGCGCCGGTTATTCTTCTTATTTCCCACTCACGTGCTCATTACCTATGACTTCCTTCCTTGTGGCATGTTACAAAACTATTAGTTCCACTTTCTCTAATTCCGCCTTACTTCATTTGTATGCCTCATTGTCATGGAATTGGACTAGGTGTATCACCTTCTTGTGCTTATTCCCTTCTTGCATATGCTACTTTGTATTCTTATTGATGCTTGAGCTTATTCCTCTCATGCCTTTTACTTGCATGCTTATCTCACTCTTGCATCCCATGCTAGTGCGTTGCCCCATGTTTCAATTGTTGTCTTGCTTGCATGTTGCAGCTGTCATGCTTTCAAGACACCTATTCTTTTGTGGCATTTGTCTCACTTGCATGTTCTAATTCAAGTGTTGTTTCTTTGAGTTTAATGTCTTCTCTTCTCCTCCCCTTTATCAAATGGCCATAAAAAAAGACAAGGAAAAGGCACCAAAGAAGCCGCCTACCAAAAGGGCACCTCAAAGATCCAACGCCAATGTGCACCATGGGCCTAAGACTAAGCCTCTCTCCAAGAAGGCGCAAAGCATCATTAATATTGATGCACAAGAGAAGGAGAACCCTACGAGGGACCCCACTAGGTTTTCCAACCGCTATTGTGAGCTTATGTACCACATCATGATTGTAAGGAATTATCATTCTGAACCTCTTCTTACCCCTCCGGAGCATATAGCTCAAGTTGTGTTACCTTGCATTGAGCGGCGGTAATAGGGGTTTCTCATGTGTCGACCACAAGAAGCCAATCTCTCGTAGGTAGTGGAGTTCTACTCCAATTACCACTTTCCCTCTCTTCGGACTATTTTTGTGCGCCGGAAGCAAGTCCCAGTCTCGGAAGAAGCTATCCAAGGGATCCTCAAGGTCTTGCCAGTGGCGGATGAGGTAGATGGTTACCAAGAGGTCCTCCGCCAGCGTGATGACTTTGATTTTGTTCTTAATTGGGATGCTATCCGCCGAGTCATGCCAGACCGGAGTCATTTTGGATCCGAGGGAGCCTTAAATCCCGACCCAAGGGTGTAACACCCCAATTACCCTAAGCCTTACCTCTAGCCATAAAGCAAAGGTTAATCAGAGGTTACGGCAGTCCTAAGGCTTATACATATTTATATATATAGAAGGAAATAATATAATCTAGAAGCCTGATGAAGGATATAGCTCAAACACATAATTACAAAAGCGCGAAACGTGCACACGATGCTAACGCATAAGATACAAGATATAGATGCAAAAGAATGGAATATATATAGATGTAATAGTATAATAATCATAGGGGACAAGTCACGACTTGCGGAGTTTAAGCCGACTAGTATATATACAGACATACCGAGTTTGGAGTTAAAAAAAATAGCCTATACAACTATTCTCTCAAGTAAGCCTCTAAGGCTATAAAGATAAATATTCAAAAGATGTGAGAGCAACTATAACAAAGAAAAACATAAATAAACCAAGGAGGAACCATACTCCGCTCTGTCAGCATATTCGCAATCTCATGGAGGTGGATGACAATCAGACTTTTGCCAGTAAAGAATTTTTATAAAAATATAATCGCGTTGTAAGTATAGCTTCTAAACCAACAGAGAATCCTTTCGTACAAAAGTTTTGGTTGTCACTTAAGCAAACCCAATAAAAATAATAAACTGAAGTATTTAAACCTCGGGTTGTCTTCTCAAGGAATTGCAGGGAGGTATGATTTATTATTGGTTATGGAAAAAAGTATATTTTTGGGTTTTTGAAATAGGGAACAGGAAAATAAACTGGCAATAAAGTAAATAAATTATCATGAACACCAGTGCAAGGTATAAGAACTGGAAATCCCATCCTAGTTATCCTTATCAGATGTGATGAGAATTGTTTATTGCTCCCACTTAGTTAACCCTTACTAAATAAAGGAAAGTCAAGTGGACTAATCAATTTGATTCCTCAAGTCCTAGTCAACTCCCGTGGAAAGACTACCTTTAGAGGGATCCAAATTAATCAGCAATTCCCAATTTTCAATCAACTGCTGAGTTTGACAACTCAAGTGTCACCAATTACTCAACCAAAGCAAAAGGGGGAAAAATCTAAATTATTTATATCATAAATAGAAGAAAACAATCATAAATTTGAAATACCTCAAATTGCATTTAAACATAAATTCAAATCTAACATGGGAAGGTTCATAAGCCAATTTGGCAACATAAGTAATTACAAGTAAAAGCATTAGAATAAATAAAAGTAGAAGAGAAACATAAATTAAAGGAATATTGAACCTTAATTGAAGAAAACGAAGGAATCCTAATCCTAAAATCTAAGAGAAATCCTAATCCTAAATCCTAAGAGAGAGGAGAGAGCCTCTCTCTCTAAAAACTACATCTAATCCTAAAATTGTTATTATGAAAGTTCTATATGTTATTTTTTATGAATGGATTGATTCCTCCACTTTATAGCTTCTAATCTGTGTTTTCTAGGCCGAAAACTGAGCCAAAAACAGCCCAGAAATTGCCTGGCAATTTCTGGTACGTACAGGTCGCTGCAAAGTCACGCGGAAGCATCGTCCATGCGTTAACGTGGATTGCATTTTTGCCAGGTCACGCGTCCGCGTGATCCACGCATTCACATTGCCTGGCTTCGGGGCAGTGATAAACCACTATTTTATGGTTTATGTTGTGTTTAATTGTGTGGCTTTATCATGATCCTTACCCACTTATTCATTAAAATAGCATGCATTTATATTTCCTTCCTGAAATAATTACATGATTGAATAACTGCTTCCTAGAGACTTTTAATTATACATTTTACCTCTCCTTTATTCCATTCGATGCCGTGATCTGTGTGTTAAGCGTTTCAGGCTTTATAGGGCATGAATGAATTGGAAATTGGAAAGGAAGCTAGCAAAAATGGAAGGAACACAAGAAATTGAGGAGAAAACCAGCGAGAAGTGACGCGGCCGCATGGCTCACGCGACCACGCGGAAGAGGAGAAATCACAGTGACGCGGCCGCATGGCTCACGCGACCGCGCGGAATGGAAAAGCACAAGCGACGCGGAGGCATGGACGACGTGACCGCGCGGCATGGAACAGCGCGAATGATGCATCCGCATGAGTGACGCGATCGCGTGACGTACGCGATCTGCATAATCTGTAGAATTCGTTGGGGGCGATTTTGGACCCTATTTTGACCTAGTTTTCGGGCCAGAACAGCAGACTAGAGCCAGAGAACATGCAGAAACCAAGAACAGCATTCATTCTACACAGTTTTAGTTTTAGATCTAGTTTTTATTCCTCCCCTAGATTTCTCTCTGCACATTCATAGTTCTTAGGATTTTAATTTTCTCTCGCTTTTACATTGAGATATTGAGAAGAGCTATTACCTCATCAAGACTTCGTCATTCTAGTTCGTTTTCTTTACTTGGCTTTACTCTTCCATGTCCTTTGCTTTGTTTAATTTTACCATTGGAATATCTTTAGGGTTATTTAATACAAGGATCACTTTTATTTTTAATTGACTAATTCAATTTTTATTTACAATGTCTTTCCTTAATTCCTTTTCATATGCTATGAATTTTATATTCAAAATGAGCGAGTAGTTCCCTAACTTGATGGGGAGTTGATTGAAAGGAACCTTTGAGTTGGAAAGCTTGAAAGAAAAATTGTAATTGGGTTTATGGTTGGATTGCCTTCTAGTCACTAACACCAATCTCTTTTAGTTAAGTGGATTGCAACTTGTGAACAGACGCAAAATTCTAACTTGTTTGACTTTTCCTTACCTAGTAAGGGATAACTAAATAGGACAACCTTTAATTGTCAATTAATCTTGAGAGTATTCCAACAATAATAGGGATTCTAACTAATCAACTCCCAGTCAAGGCTTTTATTTACATTATTCAAATTCACCAATTTAATTTACTATTTACTCAACTCAAACCTTTTTGAAAATATCTGATTAATAAAATAGCACGCCTTTCTGCAAATCGTTGGGAGACGACCTGGACTCATACTCCCAGTAATTTAATTTCAATTTTCTGTGACACCTTTTTAAATTGATAGGCAGATTTCTGGCGAGTTAAGGACTATACTTGCAACGTATATAAATTAACAATTTTTAATTCGTCAATTTCTGCCCGCATCAATTTTTGGCGCCGTTGTCGGGGAGTTGCAATAGAGTGCTAAAGTTATTAATTAGATTTTTATTTATTTATTTGCATTTTATTTTGTTTTGCTCCTATGAGCTGCTTGTTTCTTTCGCTAGATGACGCGTTCACTTCCTGATCCACGCTTGCCAGTATTCGATCCTGAGATTGAAAGAACCATCTCACGAATAAGGCGAGTTCGGCGTCGGTTAGTCCTCTCTGAGGGCGGATTTGAAACGCCATTTGAGGAAGAAACCAGCTCCCGTTCTACTGATTCGGTTGATTTACGTACAGGTAACATGGTGGCAGCCAGAAGAGTTACTATCCAGGAGGAAGAAGCCCCTAATTTTACAATGCAACCGTTTCAAGCGCATCACCCAGTGGTGGCTATAGATTTGGAAATAAATACCGCACTGCTCAATTTGATGCCCAAGTTTCATGGCTTACCTGCTCAAGAGCCTATCAAGCACCTGAGAGATTTCCAAGCAGCCTGTTCTACTGTTAGGCGTGATGGTGCAGATGAAACTTCAATTTTGCTGAAAGCTTTCCCGTTTTCTCTTGAGGGAAAAGCAAGAGAGTGGTACTGCACTCAACCCCTACCAAATGTATCCAACTGGGATACGCTCAGAAAAGAGTTTTTGGAGAAATTCTTTTAATCTAAAGTTACTGATAAACTGAGGAAAGACATTTCCACAATTGTTCAAGATGACAACGAGACTCTCTTTGAATACTGGGAGCGCTTCAATAATCTTCTGGAAGCATGCCCCCACCACAGGATTGACAAGATAGTGTTACTCAGCTATATCACACAGGGCATGAGGCCCCAAGATAAGACCACATTGGAAAGTGCTAGCAATGGGTCTATGAAGAAGTACAAGACCACTGATGAGGCATGGCAATTGATCAGCGACTTAGCTGAATTTACTAGGAACCACAGGCAGAAACAAGGCCATTCAAAAGCCGTTGCAGAAGTATCCTCTAGCAGAGAGATTGCTGCTCTAGCTCAGAGTATCTGTGAAATGACCAACTTGCTGAAGAAGATGCAACTGAATCAACAACAAGTTCAGCAAGCTCAACCTTCTCCAGCACAGCAAGGTCAACAGTTAGTCCCACAGAGAGTTTGTGGAATTTATGCTGATTATAGCCATTATACTGATGAATGCCCGCAGCTCCACCAGGAAGACAACATGGTGGCATCCACTCATAACTTCTATGACCTCCCCAACCAAGGGTACAATCAAGGTGGAAATCATAACCATGGATAGCAGAATAATTCGAACCAGAATTAGAGGGACAACAATAACAGAGGAGGCAGAGATAATCAAGGAAATCAGAGGTGGAATAATAACAACAACAGGCAGCAGAATCAACCTTACAGAGCACCTCACTTGAGGCAATCCCAAGGACCACAGAATACCCAACAGCAGACCTCTCAATTTACTCATCCTTCTTCATCTTCTAATGAAGACTTACTACAATCTTTTGAGCGGAGACAACAGACCATGGAAAATAACATTATGAATAACATTAATGCCAGTCTGAATGGTCTGACCTCTACTTTGCAAGCTCTTGTCTCACATATTGGATCAATGCAAAATTCCAATAACCAACCTTCAAGTTCCACTGGAATTCCCTCCCAACTATTACCCAATCCAAAGGGAGGCATTAATGCCATCACCCTAAGGTCCAGAACTACACTGCAGAAGGGGAATCAGGAGGAGCCAAGCCCACCAGAACACGCCTCAGCTGAAGAGTTAGTAGAAATAGAAGATGTTGAAGAGGAAGAGGACATACAGGACATAGCTGAAAAAGAAGAAGCCCAACCACAAGAGGAAGCACCAAAAGGCACAGACACTACTGAAAACACCACTCCCATTCCATTTCCACAACTTGCAAGGAAGCCCCGGAAGCAGCTGGAACCCGATCTCAAAATGGTAGAAATATTCAAAAAGGTTGAGGTAACTGTTCCCCTTTTTGATGTTATTCAACAGGTACCTAAATATGCAATGTTTCTAAAATATTTATGTATACATAAAGAAAAAATTAATGAATTAGAAACTATTCCTTTAGGTAGTTCCATATCTGCTTTAATGGGAAGATTACCTGAAAAGTGTAGTGATCCATGTCCTTGTATAGTTAGTTGTACTATTGGTGGAGTAGTAATTTATGATTGCATGTGTGATTTAGGAGCATGTGTTAGTATAATGCCTTTGTCTATATATGATATTTTGAGGCTCCCTCCCTTAAAAAGGTCGGCAGCTCGTTTTGTGTTAGCAGATAAAAGCATTATTACAGTGGCTAGAGTTGCTGAAGATGTTTTAGTGAATATTAAAGGGCTTACATTTCCCACTGATTTTTATATCTTAGAGATGCCCCATAATGACTCAGATAAGCCATCATCAATCCTACTTGGAAGACCATTACTGAAGACATCAAAATTCAAATTGGATGCTTTTTCAGGAACATACTCTTTTGAAATAGATGGCCGAATAGTGATCTTCAATCTGAATGGAGTCATAAACAACCCTTCAGAAGATCATTCTATCTTCCAGTGTGATGTCATAGATGAAACTGTAGCTGAAGTTCATAAGGAAGAATTAGAGGAGAGGCACACTGGAGAAGGTCCAAGTGTGGGGACCCTCTTGACTGACAATGAGGGCACTTCGGCATTTTCACAAGCTTCAGACAATCCAAAGCCTGCCCATGATCAGAAGTTGGAATTAAAACCTCTTCCTCCACATCTCAAATATGCTTATCTTGAAGATGAGCAAAAGTTTCCAATTATCATTGCAAGGGAACTCACTTCACAACAAGAAGAGCAATTGCTTGATGTACTGAGGAGGCATAAAAAGGCAATTGGGTGGAGTTTGGCAGACATAGTAGGCATCAAACCTCAAGTATGTGAGCATAGAATATTTTTAGAAGAGGGAGCAAGACCTGTCCGTCAACCCCAAAGAAGATTGAATCCCACTATCATGGAAGTTGTCAAAAAAGAAGTGACCAGACTATTGGAAGCAGGTATCATCTATCCCATTTAAGATAGTGAATGGGTTAGCCCAGTGCAAGTGGTGCCCAAGAAATCTGGAGTCACTACAGTGAAGAATGAGCATGGAGAGCTCATAGCAACTAGAGTTCAGAACACTTGGAGAGTCTGCATTAATTACAGGCGTCTCAACCAAGCCACCCGTAAGGATCACTACCCACTTCCATTCATTGATCAAATGCTGGATCGCCTGTCAGGTAAATCACATTATTGCTTTTTAGATGGTTACACAGGTTATTTCCAGATTCATATAGCTCCCGAGGATCAGGAAAAGACCACTTTCACATGTCCTTTTGGGACTTATGCTTACAAGAAAATGCCATTTGGTCTTTATGGACGATTTTAGTGTTTATGGTGATTCTTTTAGCCTTTGCTTAGATGGATTATCTAGAGTATTAGATAGATGTGTTAATACAAACATTGTATTGGATTTTGAAAAATGTCATTTTATGGTAAAACAAGGGATTGTATTAAGACATGTAGTATCTAATAATGGCATTTCTGTAGACCCAGCAAAGGTGAATGTTATTTTTATTTCTAGTTTACCTTACCCCTCCTCTGTGAGGGAAGTCCGTTCGTTCCTTGGCCATGTAGGTTTTTACAGGAGATTTATTAATGACTTTAGTAAGGTAGCACTTCCCTTATCCAGATTACTGCAGAAGGATATTGAGTTCGAGTTCAGTGAGGATTGCAAACAAGCGTTTGATAAGCTGAAGGCCGCCCTGACTCAAGCCCCAATTGTAAGAGGACCAGACTGGAGCCAACCGTTTGAAATCATGTACGATGCTTCCAACCATGCAGTAGGAGCAGCGCTGGCTCAGCGTGAAGGTAAGGATCCTTTTGTTATTGCTTATGCGTCTAAGACTTTAGCGTCTAAGAGCTTCTTGCTATTGTTTTTGCTTTGGATAAATTCCGAGCTAATTTTCTTGGTACTAGAGTAGTAGTGTATTCGGACCATGTAGCTTTAAAATATCTATTAGCTAAAAAGGAGTCCAAACCAAGGCTTATACGTTGGATACTGCTATTACAAGAATTTGATTTAGAAATAAAGGATAGGAGTGGTAACCAGAATTTAGTGGCAGACCACTTGAGTCGCCTTGAGCACATTAAGGATGATTCTACTCCTATAGATGATAATTTTCCATTTGATAACTTGCAAGCAGTATCTGAAGTATTCCCTTGGTATGCACCTGTCGCTAATTATCTAGTTAGCTGCACATTTCCTCCAAACTTTTCTAAGCATCAAAGAGACAAGCTGAAAAGCGAGTCTAAATATTATATATGGGATGACCCATATTTATGGAGATGTGGCGCTGATCAGGTAATTAGACGTTGTGTGTCTCAATCAGAATTCCAGCCCATTTTAGAGGCCTGTCACTCATCTGAGAGTGGAGGGCATTTTGGCCCTCAACAAACAGCTAGAAAGATCTTAGACTGTGGATTCTGGTGGCCTACTCTTTTTAGAGATGCTGCTGAGTTTTGTAGATCCTGTCTCCCATGCCAAAAATTTGGTAATATATCCAGGAGGGATGAGATGCCTCAACAAATTATGCTTTTCTGTGAAATCTTTGATGTTTAGGGCATTGACTTCATGGGTCCATTTCCAAATTCTAATGGTTATTTTTATATATTGTTAGCTGTGGATTATGTTTCCAAATGGGTGGAAGCAATTCCTACCCGCACTAATGATGCTAACACTGTTGTTTCCTTTGTGAGAAACCATATTATTTGTCACTTTGGATCACCACGAGCAATCGTGAGCGATCAAGGCACCCATTTTTGTAACAGTAGACTAACAGGATTAATGAAGACGCATGGGATAATTCATAAGGTTGCAACAACATACCATCCTCAGATCAATGGGCAAGCCGAGGTGTCAAACAGAGAAATAAAGCGTATCTTGCAGAAGATAGTCAAACCTCATAGAAAAGACTGGAGCACCAGGCTACAAGATGCACTCTGGGCATACAGAACGGCATACAAAACACCCATTGGGATGAGTCCTTTCCGCTTAGTTTATGGAAAAGCTTGTCATCTCCCAGTTGAAGTAGAGCACAGAGCCTTTTGGGCAGTCAAGGAGTGCAATATGGGAATCGAGAAAGCCGGAGCTGAAGGGAAGTTGCAACTGCAAGAACTGGAGAGCCTTCGCCTAGAAGCTTATGAGAACTCAAGACTACACAAGGAGAAGATGAAGGCTGCACATGGTCAGCACATCAAGAAAAAAGAGTTCCAACCTGAAGATTTAGTCCTCCTTTACAAATCTCGACTGAGGCTCATGCCAGGTAAGTTGAGATCAAGATGGGAAGGTCCATACAGAGTAGAGAAGGCCGAACCGTACGGAGTTTATCACCTAAGTCATCCTTCAAGTTCTGAACTTATCAAAGTTAATGGACAACGCCTGAAGCTATACCATGACGAGAAGATGCCAAAAAATAAGGAGCTTGAGATCTTCCTCCTGGAAGATCCCCACATAGCAGAAGATTGAGCTAGTGGAGCGTCCAACTTACGGACGTTAAAGCAAAGTGCTAGGTGGGAGACAACCCACCATGGTATGATCGTTCTTTTCTTTATTTTTAGTTTTTCTATTCAATAACTCTTCTCTTTATCAGTACATTTCGTGCATCTGCATTTGCATATTCTTATTAAAAAAAAAAAAAACGCCACGCGACGCGACCGCATCAGCGACGAGTCCGCGTCGCAAGGAGATGGGAGAAAAATAAAAACGAACAGAGAGTCACGCTGGAGCGTGGCTGGAGGCGTGCCAGTGGCACAATTCGACCCATGCGGCTGCGTCGCCGACGCATCCGCGTCGTATGGGCATAATGGCTCCCACGCGACCGCGTGACCCACGCGGCCGCGTGCCCTGATTTTCGACGTAAAAAGGGTGCAGAATGAATTATTGTGGGAGAGTGGTGCTAGATTGGTGCTGAATGCACAATTCTACCCACGCGGACTCTTAGCCCACGCGTCTGTGTCGTTCCCTTTTGAAGCCGACTCACGCGTTCGCATGCCCCACATGATCGCGTCACCCCAAATTTGGCAAATATATCAATTCGAACAGAGAGTTGTGCAGGCGCGAGGTTGCACTCGCGCCAAAAGCACAACATGGGTCACGCGACCGCGTGACCGACGCGACCGCGTCACCTGCACTAAAGCGCAATCGCGCGAACGCGTGCCCCATGTGGCCGCGTTGCTTGCGCCGCACAGCTCAACCTTAACTGCCAAAATATCTTATCTTTTTCCTCTCCAAATCCTAATTTTTCTTTTCCCTCCTTATTTCTTCCTTCTTCCTTCTTCCTTCTATCTTCCCTTTTTCTCTCTCTCTCTCTCTCTTTCACCTCCATTAACAAGGTTTTATTTTCTTCTTCCCTTTTTCCTTTTCTACAATTCTTCTTATTTTATATGTTATTTTCTTTTCTTTTCATTTTCTTTTCATTATCCATATTTTATTTCTTCTTCTTTCCTTTTTACATGGTGTTAGAATTTTATTTGAGTCATTATTCTTCATTATATGCTTGTGGATTATTGCACTTGTTTGATAATTATATATAAATTTTTAAAGGATTGCTTGCATGTTCACTATAATACTTTCTATACCTTATCTACCATGCATGCTATGTGTTTGTGAAAAAGCCCATATGGCATTATGCACTTCTCTATGTTATTCTACTATTCAATGCTGTTTTTCATAAACTCCCTTTACTATTGTATTAATTGAAATTAATTGTCATTACAAACGTGATAGTTTGCTACAACGTGATGCTTGATCTATGCTACTCATGCCCTTTGCCGGCATGCCAATAAACACCTCGCATTCACTTGTCATTATATGCACTAGCTATTTTCCATTTATGACTTTTCACATGTACTCATGAGCGTGTGTTAATGTCAGTTACCTCTTAATGTGCATCCATCACCTCCTTTTCCGTTCTCTTCCTTGCTATATATCCCTTTGAATTTAATTTACTTTCTCTTCCCTTTTTCAGGATGGCCACCAAGAAAGGAAAAGAGAAAGCTACTCCCAAACCCCCAACAAGAAGCGGAACTAAAAGAGCACTAGTGGCAGAGCCTTCTTCAACTACAGTCAAGCCCTCAACAAAAAGAGTTAAGAGGATCATAAAGGTTGATGAAAAGGAGAAAGCCTTTCAAGCAAAGGACACTGTGCGATTTCCCAATCGCTACTGTGAGCAGACGTTCCCCATCCTGGATGAAAGGAGCTACAACAACGAACACCTTCTTATCCTCCCGTACATTGAACGAAGACAATGGGGTTTCCTACAGAGACAACCAAGGCAGGCCAATCTTTCTTGGGTAGTCGAGTTCTACTCTAACTTCTAGCTGCCTACCCTGCAGTCTGTCTTTGTCTGTCAGAAGCAAGTCCCCATTACAGAAGAGGCCATTCAAAAAGCTTTACGTCTTCCCCCTATTCCAAAAGGATTGGACGCCTTTCAAGAAGCCGCACTCAAGCGCCAGATGTACCAATTTGACTGGGAAGCTGTTCTCAGAGTTATCGCACTACTTGGCAGCCGTTGGATCTACGGATACCATCGTACCGGCCCTAAGGGAATATCAGCTTCAGCACTTACCTTGGAGGCTCGCGTATGGGCACAAATCATGTCCCATTACGTCTTTTCGAGCACTCACGAGTCCTCCTTCACTGCGGACATGGCCGTTCTACTATGGTGCATCCTTACAGACCAACCTCTGAATCTACCAAGACATATCCGGAATGCCATGGGACACGTACAAATCGCGGGCAACTTACCTTTTCCCGCCTTGATCTCAGATCTTGTCTCAGCAGCCGGAGTCTTCTACAGAGCTGGGGACACCAAAGCCATGCTTCCACGGGATGATTAGTATGTCCCTAACGGGAAATACCTCAGACCTCCAGCAGCCACTACAAGCCTTCCTACTGCACCGGTTGAAGATATCCCTTCTTCAACACCATAAGCACCTACAACAGACGCACTGCTCCAGCAGATAATCGAAAGGTTGGATCGGCAAGAACAGAAAGCGAAGTTAAGAGAGCGCCGTAACGAGCACCGATTCAAACACCTCAAGGAGCTACTCAAGGGACACTTCAAGGACTCAGACACCCCGGACTCCACCTCCTTTACCAGCACAGGGAGCCATGATGGTCCCGACTGTGGAGATACTGCCACCAGCCCACCCCTATTCCTGAAAGATGGCACCGAGGACGGTGCAAAGCCTTAAGTGCAGGGAGGTCGGTCAGTACCTGACTTCCGGAGGTAATTTCTCTTCCCTAGCACAAATAAATTAGGATATTTTAGTTAGATTTTCTTTCTTTTATAGAATAAGATAAATTTCACAGTAATAGGTTAGTTGCATGCATGTTCTACTTGATTATAAAGACAATAAGTTTCTTCTAAGACTCTATCTTTGGAACAAAATTTCACTAATTTTTAAAAAAATTTTTTTATGATAAATCTGCTTGAAGTTGTATTTGGAACATGATTTTTGAGCTAAAGAACACACAACCTGTGAAGATTTGAGCCTTTATGCATGGTTACATTATTTAACCATAAATATTTTATTCTTGTGTGTTTACTTCTCTATGATTGTAATCTATATTTTGTTTCATCCTGTATGTCCAATATTTATTATATTTGTATGCTTGCATATGATTGAGGCCTTTTTTTTTGTTCAAACTCACTTATCCAAATTAAGCCTACCCTTTTCAATTACCTTTGTTAACCACTTTGAGCCTTTAAATCCCATTTGTTCTATATTTCACCACATTACTAGCCTTAAGAAGAAAAACAATTGTATATCCAAATTGAATCTTTGGTTAGCTTAAGATAGAATTGTGTGTGCTAGTTAAATATGGGAAATTGTGGGAACAAAAGTTATTAAGGGAATGTGTCATGATAACACAATGGGAATTTGGATACCTACTCAGGTGAAACTATAAGAATTAAAAATCTATGTGCGTTGATAAGCTATGTTTATTTTTATGTCTAAAAAAAATAAAAAAAATATCAATAAATAAATAAGGGGACAAAATCACCCCAATGCTGAATTAAGAATTCAAATATCAATGCACATATGATAAAATTAAAATAAAAAGTTGATACATGAGTATGGAATGAAAAAGGGAATTCTGGGTAGCTAGGTATGAATTCTAAGGTTACATTAAATATATATAGGTTGGGTTAAAGCTTGGGTTAATTAAAGATTCAATTTATAAGCTCACTTAACCATATATGTAACCCTACCCCTACCTTGGCCCCATTACAACCCTGAAAAGACCTCATGATGTTTGCATTGGTATATTAACTGTTGTTGATTGGTTAGGAGAAAAACAAAAGTTAGAGAGCATGATTAGAGAAGGATAGAGTGATTACCCTATACACTAGAGAGATTAGAGCATACATACATCATCAGTGAGGGTTCAATGCTTGAATTTCCATGTTCTCTGTTTTCATGAGCTATCTTCTTGCACCTTTATCTGTCTTACTGTATAATGATAGAATTAGTGGAATTTGATTAGTAATTGTTTTGAAGAGCTTATTTACTTTTGATCAAGTGGGCAAGAATCATATAGTTGCATTCATATATATAGGATTGCATTACATTGCAGGAGTTTCTACATGTTCATACTTATTTATTTTATCTCCTTCAATTAAGCATGAGGACATGCTAATGTTTAAGTGTGGGGAGGTTGATAACCCACTATTTTATGGTTTCTATTGTGTTTAATTGTGTGGTTTTATCATGATCCTTACCCACTTATTCATTAAAATAGCATGCATTTATATTTCCTTCCTGGAATTATTACTTCCTAGAGACTTTTAATTATACATTTTACTTCTCCTTTATTCCATTCGATGCCGTGATCCGTGTGTTAAGCGTTTCAGGCTTTATAGGGCACAAATGAGTTGGAGATTGGAAAGGAAGCTAGCAAAAATAGAAGGAACACAAGAAATTGAGGAGACAACCAGCGAGAAGTGACGTGGCCGCATGGCTCACGCGACCGCGCGGAAGAGGAGAAATCGCAGTGACACGGCCGCATGGCTCACGCGACCGCGCGGAATGGAAAAGCACAAGCGACGCGGAGGCGTGGACAACGCGGAGGCTTGGACGACACGACCGCGCGGCATGGAACTGCGTGAATGACGCGTCCGCATGAGCGATACGATCGCGTGACGTGCGTGATCTGCATAATCTGCAAAATTTGCTGGGGGCAATTTTGGACCCTATTTTGACCCAGTTTTCGGCCCAGAACAGCAGACTAGAGCCAGAGAACATGCAAAAACCAAGAACAACATTCATTCTACATAGTTTTAGTTTTAGATCTAGTTTTTATTCCTCCCCTAGGTTTTCTTTATGCACATTCATAGTTCTTAGGATTTTAATTTTCTCTTGCTTTTGCCCGGAGATATTGAGAAGAGCTATTACCTCATCAAGACTTCGTCATTCTAGTTCATTTTCTTTACTTGGCTTTACTCTTCCATGTCCTTTGCTTTCTTTAATTTTACCATTGGAATATTTTTAGGGTTATTTAATACAAGGATTACTTTTATTTTTAATTGACTAATTCAATTTTTATTTACAATGTCTTTCCTTAATTCCTTTTCATATGCTATGAATTTTATATTCATAATGAGCAAGTAGTTCCCTAACTTGATGGGGAGTTGATTGAAAGGAACCTTTGAGTTGGAAAGCTTGAAAGAAAAATTGTAATTGGATTTATGGTTGGATTGCCTTCTAGTCACTAACACCAATCTCTTTTAATTAAGTGGATTGCAACTTGTGAACAGACGCAACATTCCAACTTGTTTGACTTTCCCTTACCTAGTAAGGGATAACTAAACAGGACAACCTTTAATTGTCAATTAATCTTGAGAGTATTCCAACAATAATAGGGATTCCAACTAATCAACTCCCAGTCAAGGCTTTTATTTACATTATTCAAATTCACCAATTTAATTTCCTGTTTACTCAACTCAAACCTTTTTAAAAATATCTGATTAATAAAATAGCACGCCTTTCTGCAACTCATTGGGAGACGACCTGGGACTCATACTCCCAGTAATTTAATTTCAATTTTCTGTGATACCTTTTTAAATTGATAGGCAGATTTCTGGCGAGTTAAGGACTATACTTGCAACGTATATAAATAAACAATTTTTAATTCATCAATTTCTGCCCGCATCAGGAAGCTATAGCAAATTATATATCATTGCGAAGCCCTGGATGTTAGCTTTCCAACGCAACTAAAACCGCGTTATTTGGACCTCTGTAGCTCAAGTTATTGTCGATTTAGTACCAAGAGGTCAGGTTAGACAGCTTTAGTAGTTCCTTCAGTTTCTTGTATTCCTTCCACTTTTGTATGCTTCCTTTCCATCCTGTAAGCCATTCCTGCCCTATAATCTCTGAAAACACTTAACACACATATCAAGGCATTGAATGATAATAAGAGAGGATTAAACATAGGAAATTTAAGACCAAAGAAACATGTTTCCAATCATAGCACAAAATCCGGAAGGAAAACGTAAAACCATGCAATTAGTATGAATAAGTGTGCAAAGACTTGATAAAAACCACTCAATTGAGCATAATATAAACCAATTATCAACTCATCAATATTCCAAGGATATAGTGGCTGCCACACTCTCAACATTCATCAAGATCATCATTCCATTAACATCCTTAAACATTCATATTTCTCAAACTCATCATAAGCATTTCCATTCCGAACTCATCAATTCACCAATTTTTCACATCCATTGTCAGTAATCATCAAGTTCACTACTCTTCCCTCTCTTTCAACCAGACTCATCCTCAATACAGAAGAATCCTAAACCTTCGTTCGCTAACTTTTCAAAGTAACGCCAAGTAAATTCTCCTAAGGCCCTTCCCATGTTCCAATGCCCAAAAATAAGTCCAAGAGTCTTTAAACGGTGTCATAGAAGCTTACAACCTTGTCAGGAAGGTGAAATAGTTGAAAACAAAGTTTAAAATTATGAAACAGGGCTTGTGCATCTGCATAGGGGCGTGCGTGCACATGCCCAGGAAATTTTGAAAGTGTGCATACGCATAGGAATGTGCGTACGTACATGTGTAAAAACTTGTAAGGTTTGTTCACTCGCACAGGGTGTGCTAGCGTTCCCAACAGACGATCCTTCCCGACTTGTGCGTGCGCACCGGGCTGTGCGTTCGCACAGGTTGCACTTCTTCATGGGCGTGCGTGCGCACAAGCTGTGCTAACGCTGCAAGCAGTAAGCCTTTACCTCCTTGTGCATACGCACAGGTCTGTGCATATGCACAAATTGAGATTTTTGCAGGGTTGTGCGTGCGCACATATAAATCCTGAAATTCTGCAACTTTGCAGAATTTTAGATTTTCAACACCAACTTTGAATGATTATAAATTCCTGTACAAAATTCCAAACCTTTCGAACTTTATATCGTTTCAAAGATTTTTCAATAAACTTTAATTCTAAACCAATTTCTACCGATTTTGAAGATCGAGGCAAAAGTTATGATCAAACAAAGTTCACCAAAAATTCATTTTTAACCAAAATTTCACAAATTCCAACTTTTCCCATTATCACAACCCAAACCAACCAAAACAAAATAAAACTATTCCAAACTCCATTTTTTACCCAAAACCTCATAACCTCAAATTCAACCAATTCTCAAATCAAAACCAAACTAAACCTGTCCAAAATTCATACAAACACTACCTCAACCATTTTCTCACTCACACAACCTTCTAAACCATTCAACAATTCTAAATCCAACCTAATTCGCATTTTCCAAATTTCTATTAACCTTATTAACATCAACATGACTTCTCACCACTTCCATCATTATTCAACTATACCACATCCAACATTTAATATCTCAAATTATCAACCCCTTCAACACTCATCAATCCAAACATCAAATATAAAACACTATAATCAATATTCCACCAACACCTTCACCAATCATCATTCTTTCACTATCAATCTTCATCAACAACCTCATTCATGCTTTGTACCAATAATCCGTAATATGCATTCATTCAAAATTCAATATACCTCATACCTCAATATCATTATTTAACAACATTTACAACATCAATCCATCAAGCATCATCTACCAACCAACATCAACAACCACTATAAATCCTCATCAATTCCAACAATTTATTACCAAACAATAACTAACATTAACCAACATCATAATACATCATTAGCACCAATAATCCTCAACAATTACCATCATGATACATATACCACAACAACCACATATCCAATTCAATCCTATCCTATGGGCCACTAGCCTAAGTGTCCATGAACATTACATATTACATAAAGGAAACCGAAACCATACCTTGGCCGATTTCCAAACCCACCAAACAACAAACGAAGCCACCAAGCTTGATCTAAAGCCTCAACCAACTCCAACAAACACCAAAACTCAATCTAATATCACCTATATATACCAACATCAAAACCTAATATACAGAAAATAACTAAACAAAAGGGTTTAGTGAAACTTTACCTTATCCAATGATATGAGGGGTAAATCCAATATTTACCCGCTACTAGAGATCACCTAAACAAGCAAAACCATAAAACTTGCTCAAGAACTAAACCCAAAAATGTGCAGAACTTAGGGCTGGAAACTGGGAATTAGAACGCAATTCCTTACCAAATTTTCTAAGATAGAAGGGAAGAGCTCATCGAGAGCTTTGCGTGGCCATAAATGGCTCGTCAATCGGAGCTCCGTAGCTCAAGTTATGGCCTACGGAAGGTGGAGGTGAATAGTAACACCACCCCTTTCTCCTCTCTTCTCTAAATCTGCGGCCCTCTCTCTCTTTTCCCAACAAAATGAGTTTATATATGTTGGACCTTGGGCCCGATCCAACCCGTTAGCATTTTAGATCCGTTTGGCCCACTTTGGGCCAAAACCTTTAAGATTAGTGCCCAGTTTTCAATTCTAAATTATTTTTTTCCTTTCAAAATAATAAACCAATTTTCCAAAATATTATTTTTCTCCAAACACAGTACCGGACAGGCTTAAACTGATTCGACCTGTTTGGCTGCCGGTTCTCGGTCTTTTATCAGAAAATACATTTTCTGACTCAGAAAAATCTATTGAAACCAAATTTCACCTTTATAATTTTAAATTAAAACTTCTAAATTTTGAATCTATTCCGGGTAATAAAATTATTATTTTTATAAAAAAAACGGTTTTGCATGAAAAACTCGGGTTCTTACATCCTCCCCTCCTTAAAAAATTTTCGCCCTTGAAAATCTGAGTTACGCGACATATCCCTATCAAAGCGCCCCACCGTGTCGATGTTTCCTCTCACCTTCCGCTACGTCACTCTGGTTATCGTCATTGCGCACCCAAAGTTTTCCTTAAAATAAATACCGATTTTGTAATACTTTTCAAAACCTTCAAAACAAATTCAATCTAAACATATTCCTTGTTAACGCTTTTTTAAATGAGTCAAAATCATTTGTTCGTAAGTCAAATACTTGAAATCATGGTTTCCTTGGATCAAACTTTTCAATTTAAATCTGCATTCAACAAGATAATTTAGAAACCAAGTTCCCAAATTGATAAAATCATAGAACTCACTTTTTCTTCTTAAACAATATCCTTCAAAATAAGATCAATATCAAACCAATCATTATTCAAGCCATAAGTCACTTTTTATTTCTCAAATCTCTTCGAATTCATAATTCAACTTTTCCTCAAAATCAATTCTCTTTCAAATCTTAGTCACTTAATATAACATTTCACAAAACTTCCAAGAGACTTTCAATCATCACCTTAAAACGAAACTTTTATTTATTTATTTTTTTTGAGAAGACCTAAGACTCTAGGGAAGAATAACCTACCTCACTTCTTAAACTCTTTAGAATTCCTCGGAATCATAATTACTCAAATTGAAACAATTTAACATAGAGACTTAAAATCAAAACCAAGGCATGTAGGCGAAAAGTTCCGAGCCACTTTCAAAACCAAAGTGCTTAAAAGCCAATTTCATTTCATTCGTAAATCGGAAAACTTTCGAAGGCTCAGAGTTGATTAGTCTTACTAAGTCAAAATTTAAAGAATACCTAAAAGCAAAACGAACCTAATTAATCAAAGTTTAACTTCTTTTAAAATCCACCAAAACCCTTCCAAAGGTACTTCTTTAATCAAACTTCAAAACATAGGTTCTTTCTTATTTAAATCAATCTTAAAACATCCATTTTCCATAGATAGATTAAACTCAAAAAACATCTATTTCTTAATAAATCATGAACCAAGTAATAGAACGTCTCAAATTCATTCCTTTTCTAAATCACATTCTTAAAACAAAATCTTAAATTTCATAAAAATTTTGGCAGTATCTCCCCTAAAACTTGGACTTTGCCACCCTTTTCGGGTCCCAACCAAAACCATGTTTTCCAATCCATTCTCATCCAAATTCAATATCGAATAATTCCAATGGCAAATCACTTTCAAAATCCAACCAACTTTAATATTAAACCGTTACCAACTCTCAACCCATTACCAATAAATCAAACCAATAATTTTTCAAACTCTTTTCAATAGTTTCAAACAAATTTTCAAAATCGGATTAAGCTTTAAAACCTTTTTAACAAGAATCCAAGCCATACCGTGTAGAAATTGAAAATCTTAAGTAAAAACCGCAAAAGCATCACTCGTTATTTCAGTTGCCACAAGTGTTAAGCCGCACCAATCATCCGATATGCCGCAACCCCATGAAAAGACTTTTCCAGAACACACTGAGCTCGTAACGCATAGGGTAAGATAGCCATCTTCATTACCTCTCTGTTTAACGTGATCGACCTCATTCGTGAGTTGTCCTTCAGGTTTCCTTTTTACACCAAACAATCGATACCGACGTGATCAGTCTTAATATCTCAAGCCTAGTGCTTCAATTATCCCCAGAGGCACTCACAAACAAGCATGCTATTATATATCAAGTATTTATCCTAAATAGCATGAAAAAAAAATGACCCAGAGTATGCAATGAAGCACAATCGGTCCATCCCTCAGGCTTACCAGGACGAACCTAGCCCTGATACCACTAAATGTAACACCCCAATTATCCTAAGCCTTACCTCTAGCCGTAAAGCAAAGGTTAATCAGAGGTTACGGTAGTCCTAAGGCTTATAAATATTTATATATATAGAAGGAAAAAATATAATCTAGAAGGCTGATGAAGGATATAGCTCAAAGACAGAATTACAAAAGCGCGAAACGTGCACACGAAGCTAACGCATAAGATACAAGATATAGATGCAAAAGAATGGAATATATATATATATATATACAATAGTAAAATAATCATAAGGGACTAGTCACGACTTGCGGAGTTTAAGCCGACTAGTATATATACAGACATACCGAGTTTGGAGTTAAAAAAAATAGCTTATACAACTATTCTCTCAAATAAGCCTCTAGGCCATAAAGATAAATATACAAAAGATTTGAGACCAACTATAACAAAGAAAAACATAAATAAAAAAAGGAGGAACCATACTCCACTCTGTCACCGTATCCGCAATCTCACCGAGGTGGACTACGACCTATATCTGAAAAATAACAACAAAGTATGGAATGAGAACCGGAGGTTCTCAGTATGGTAACAGTGCCCAATAATGTAAGATGTAAGGCCCCGAGACGCCGAAGGCAATCCTAGAACTTGACACCAACCCGATATTCTAGCTTAACGTAAATAAATAAATTAATAAAGAACTTAAATAACCAACTTATCTAAACTTAGGGGATTTCTAACTAGAACTAGTCACACCGCTGTATCCCATAGCCTTCGCCACCCTAACCTCCGTGCGATCCCATCGCCACCACCTACCTAACCTCCTCAGCACCAGACAAATACAATTAATGCAAAAAAGTAATACACAGGTAATAATCATATATCACAATTAATTCAAGAAGCAAGTAAGCATATTATGCAATTAGGCAAACTCAAGTAATCTAAGCAAACAAGCATATAAGAGATGGATATAATGAATGTCTGTCCTATTGGCTCGTGATACCACTTGTCGGTTTATGAATGCCAACCCGACACATCCTTTCAGATGTCGCCTTTCTGCGACTTCCGAGGATATAGCGCCTGGCATGCTTTTGTTCCGAGGATATAGTGCCTGGCATACTACCGTTCCGAGGATATAGTACCTGGCACACTTGCATGTTGAATCAGAGGATATAGTGCCTAGCACACTCTTGTGGTAGAGAAGGAAAACCACAACAACATATAATTCACCACAAATCATTCCAAGGATGTAGTGCCTGGCTCACTATCGACATCCACAAGTCCATCAACCTCATTTCATCATTATTTCTCATCTCAAATCACTTCAAATCATCAACTCTCAATATTCCAAGGATATAGTGCCTGGCACACTCTCAACATTCATCAAGATCATTATTCCATTAACATCCTTAAACATTCATATTTCTCAAACTCATCATAAGCAATTCCATTCCGAACTCATCAATTCACCAATTTCTCACATCCGTTGTTAGTAATCATCAAGTTCACTACTCTTCCCTCTCTTTTAACTAGACTCATCCTTAATACACCAGAATCCTAAACCTCCGTTCGCTAACTTTTCAAAGTAACACTAAGTAAATTCTCCTAAGACCCTTCCCATGTTCCAATGCCCAAAAATAAGCCCAAGAGTCTTTAAAGGGTGTCATAGAAGCTTACAAACTTGTCGGGAACGTGAAATAGTTGAAAACAAAGTTTAAAATTAAGAAACAGGGCATGCCCAGGAAATTTTGAAAGTGTGCGTACGCACAGGAGTGTGCGTACGCACAGGTGTAAAAACTTGTAAGGTCTGTTCACTCGCACAGGGTGTGCTAGCGTTCCCAACAGACGATCCTTCCCGACTTGTGCATGCGCACCAGGCTGTGCGTCAGCACAGGTTGCACTTCTTCATGGGTGTGCGCGTGCACAAGCCGCGCTAACGAGGCAACCAGTAAGCCTTTACCTATTTGTGCGTACGCACAGGTCTGTGCATCCACACAGATTGAGATTTTTGCAGGGTTGTGCGTGCACTCAAGGCTGTGGGTGCGCACATATCAAAATTTATATCATTTTGAAGAGTTTTCAATAAACTTTAATTCTAAACCAATTTCAACCGATTTTGAAGACCGAGGCAAAAGTTATGATCAGACAAAGTTCACCAAAAATTCATTTTTAACCAAAAGTTCACAAATTCCAACTTTTCCCATTATCACAACTCAAACCAACCAAAACCAAATAAAACCATTCCAAACTCCAAAACCTCATAACCATAAATTCAACCAATTCTCAAATCAAAACCAAACTAAACCTGTCCAAAATTCATACAAACACTACCTCAACCATTTTCCCACTCACACAACCTTCTAAACCATTCAACAATTCTAAATCCAACCTAATTCACATTTTCCAAATTTCCATTAACCTTGTTAACATCAACATGACTTCTCACCACTTCCATCATTATTCAACTATACCACATCCAACATTTAATATCTCAAATTATCAACCCCTTCAATACTCATCAATCCAAACACCAAATATAAAACACTATAATCAATCTTCCACCAACACCTTCACCAATCATCATTCTTTCAGTATCAATCTTCATCAACAACCTCATTCATGCTTTGTACCTATAATCAACAGTATAGATTCATTCAAAATTCAATATACCTCATACCTCAATATCATTATTTAACAACATTTACAAGATCAAACCATCAAGCATCATCAACCAACCAACATCAACAACCACTATAAATCCTCATCAATTCCAACAATTTATCACCAAAAAATAACTAACATTAACCAACATCATAATACATCATTAGCACCAATAATCCTCAACGATTACCATTATCATACATATACCACAACAACAACATATCCAATTCAATGCTATCCTATGGGCCGCTAGCCTAAGTGTCCATGAACATTACATATTACATAAAGGAAACCGAAACCATACCTTGGCCGATTTCCAAACACACCAAACATATAAGGAAGCCACCAAACTTGATCCAAAGCCTCAACCAACTCCAACAAACACCAAAACTCAATCTAATATCACATATATATACCAACATCAAAACCTAATATACACAAAATAACTAAACACAAGGGTTTGGGCCCAGTCAGTCCAACCCGTTAGCGTTTTAGATCCGTTTGGCCCATTTTGCGCCAAAACCTTTAAAATTAGTGCCCGGTTTTCAATTCTAAAATATTTTTGTCCTTTCAAAACAATAAACCAATTTTCCAACATATTATTTTTCTCAAAACACATTATTGGATAGGCTTAAACTGATTCGATCAGTTCGGCTACCGGTTTTTGGTCTTTTCTCAGAAAATATATTTTCTGACTCAGAAAAATCCATTGAAACCAAATTTCACCTTTATAATTTCAAATTAAAACTTCTAAATTTTGATTCTATTCCGGGCACTAAAATTATTATTTTTATAAAAAAAATGGTTTTGCCTGAAAAACTCGGGTTCTTACATCAGGCATTCTTGCGCGCCATCTTACCGTAGAGGCTCGAGCATAGACCCAAATCTTGTCTCATTACGTGTTTCCCAGCACTCACGAGACGTTGATCACCACAGACCTAGCCTTGCTAGTTTGGTGCATACTCACAGAGCGGTCGGTCAATATCGCTCGCCTCATCCACCAAGCCTTGGGTCGTGTTCATGCCAAAGGAAACTTACCTTTTTCCATCCTGTGACGGAGTTAGTTGCTGCTGATGGTGTTCCACAGGACACTAAGGATCAGAGAGCAATGATCCCGGTAGAGGGTGACGTCGTCCCAACTGGAAAATATCTCGAGCCTCCAGCGGAAAACGGAAACCTTGCCATAGCTACTCCCTTGGATATCCCGACCACTTCTTCTATACCACAAGGATCGTCCCACCAGCTGCTTCTAGATCTCCATAGGAAGACGGACATATATGAACGGCGCAACCAACGCCGATTTGCTTATGTGAAGAAGCTTTTGAGTTCCATGACACCACCTATGGAGGAGCCAGAGATCTCCACATCCACTTCGAACTTAAGTGAAGATGCCACTCATGAAAGGGATAGTGGAAGTTTCGATCACCCCTTGCGCTTTACCACTAGCACGGAAGTCCGTGCTAATTCTTAAGTGTGGGAAGGTCGTTCGACCGATCTCCGTAGGTAATAATTTTTCCCTTTCAACACCCACAATGTTGATTTTCCTTTGTTAATTAGGATAAATTGCATGGTTAGTTTTTGTATTTGAACACTTCATGCATGTTAGGACTACTTGGTTAGTTAGGGTGATAACTTCATTTCGAAGAAATCATCTATAGGGAACCCTACCAATTTGAAAAATTTTTGTGTTAATCATGCTTGAAGAATGTATTTTGGAACTTGGTTTTTGGGCTAAGAACACAAGCATGTGAGACTTGAGCCTAATTGCGTGGTTACATCTTATAACAACTTATTTCCATTCTTCTGTGCATTGTTCTCCTTTTATGATTGTGATCCTTGATTTTTTCGATTCTTTATGTCCATTATTCCATGTAGACATGCATTTACATGATTGAGGCCATCATTTCAATTAGCTCACGTACCCAAATGGCCTACCCCAACCATTGTTAGCCAACTTTGAGCCTATGACATACCCCTTTGTTCTAATATTAGCACATTACAAACCTTCAAGCGATAAACAATAATTATACTTATTTGGATCTTTGATTAACTTAGGCTAGTGCGTGTATGTCATTCAAGTGTGGGGAAACTCGGGACATTGGTTGGGATAAAAAGGGTGCTTATAATTTTTATTGAAGATCATGGGAATTGGGTACATCTCCATGCATTAAATATGAAGCCATGTGCATTGATGCTCTTATATATGTTTGTAGTTGAAAAGAAAGAAAAGAAAAACAAAAATATATACAAAAGAAAAAAAAGAGAAAAAGAAAAAAGAAAAGAAAAAGAAAAAGAAAGAATACAAAAAAAGGGACAAAACGCCCCAAAGTAGGGTTCAATAATAATCAATGCATATGGGAAATGATAAAGAAAAGAAAATACATGAAGGTGTGGAAAAAAGGGGAATGGGTAGTTAGGCCTATACTAGATTTCCATAGGTTGCTATATAGGTTAGGTGGGAAGCTTTTGTAAATCAAAGATTCAAATTTTGAGCTCACTTAGCTATATATAACCTTACCTTGACTCTAGCCCCATTACAACCAAAAGAAAAGACCTCATGATAGGTGTATGCATGCATTGGATAATTGTTGATTGTTAGATGACAAAAAAATTTGGGAAAGCATGATTAGAGGAGGATTGAGTGGTCAACCTTAAACACTAGAGAGAACAGAGTGCAAACACTTCCGGTGAGGGTTTGACGCTCAATGCCTTGTTCCCGCCTTTCACGAGCTTTGTTCATGCAAGTTGTATACACTCCACTTTGATTGCTTTGAATTTGGTAGAATCAAGAATTATTTTATCATTTTGGCCCTAGGTGCTTGTATATATTCTTGGACGTTGATTCATCTTTGACCAAGTAGGTAGATACATTTGCATTAGTTACATCCATATAGGTAATTTGCATTTAATAAATTCTCATTCTCCTATAATTCTTTGGTCTTTCGATCCTTTTTAGCATGAGGACATGCTTGGTTTAAGTGTGGGGAGATTCGATCAGCCCCAATCTTAGGGTATATTTTGTGTAGAATTTTGATGGTTTTATCAATATTCTATCACACTTATCCATATAAAATGCATGGTTTTATGTCTCCTTCCTAATTTTTCTTGATGATTGAAAACATGCTTTTTAGTCCCTAAATGAGCTATATTTTTATCTCTCTCTATTACCATTCGATGCCGTGATCTATTTTGGAGCATTGACATCGATGCGCACATGTGGAAGCTAAAATTTGGAATTGGTGCGAGAGCATGGACGCATATGCGTGGCTGGGCAGAATCTTCATCAACGTGTACGCACGCGTGACGCGTACGCGTGGATCGCAAAAGCCCATCGACTCGTATGCATGACCCACGCGTACGCGTGACGTGTGCACGTGATCTCTTTAGTGAAAACGTGCCTAGCGATTTCAGAGGGTTTCCAGACCCAATTCTGAGTAGAATTCTGGTGGGAAAAGAATAAAAGAACCAAGGATTGAAGGAGAACTCATCTTACACACTTTCTAGTTAGTTACTTTTGGAAGTTACATTTTTAGAGAGAGAAACTCCAACTTCTCTCTAGGATTTTTTGGCTTTCTCAATCCCAATTATACTTGGATACTTTGGTGAGATCTAAATTTGATTCAAATTTACATTGCTCTAGATTGTAGATCCTCTTCTTCTACTCTCAATTTGGTGTTCTTGATGCTTATGTATTGTAGATCTTGGATTTAGACCTTGTCACTTTGATTTCCATTAATGCATTGAGGAATTTCATTTTCATTGTTGTTAATTCTTTGATTTTTGTTAATTGTTTGCAACAGATAGCTTTAATTCAATTCCTTTCTCCAATTTCATGATGTCTTCCATTATTGCTCACCAAATGCTTGATAAAATGTCAACTATAGCTATGGAATAGTTCTTCACTCTTGGCTTAGGGGTTAGGTAATTGGAAACACTTGAATTATTAAGGTCTTTTGATGATTGACAATTGGAGATTGCTAATTAATTTGAATGACACTAACTATAGTCTCTTCCTAGGATTAGACTAGGACTTGTGGACTCAAATTGATTATCTTCACTTGACTTTCCTTCATAGTTAGAGGTTAACTAGTGGAGCAATAACCAATTGATGTCATAATTGATGGAGATAATGATGATAGGACTTCCAATTCCCAACCCAAGCCAAGGCTTTTACATTGATTGATTGTCATTCACACTTGTTTAGTTCGATTTCTTGTGTCCATTAGCTTATTTGTTAATTGTTCATTGCTCTTATGCAAGCTTATTTACATTTCTCGCATTCAATCTCAAACACAAGGAGAATTCCTAGCCAATGATGTGCACCTTAGGGCAACTCCTAGGGAGAATGACTCGAGACTAATACTCTCGGTTATTGATTTAAATTATGGAAACACACTTTCTTTGTTTGATGCGTTATAGTTTCTTGGTTTAGACTATACACACAACATAATTCCATTAGATAATTCTATACCGACAAAATATATTTCATCATTGACTCCGCAAACTTTCGCACAGATGAACCGGCAAGTGCACTGGGTCGTCCAAGTAATACCTCAAGTGAGTGAAGATCGAATTCCACAGAGATTGTTAGATTGAGCAAGCAATGACTATCATGTGGATCTCAGTCAGGAGATTAGAAAAGATGGTTGTTTGGTTGAAAAAATAGAATAAGGAAAGAGTTACCGAATTGGTTTAAATCAATGATCAGAGAGTGATTGAGTCTTCGGAGATGCTTTCTCTTTCTAGATCAACCTTTTCCACTGTCTACTTCAACAATAGATGATTCATTCCATGGCAAGCTATGAGTGATTAACACCGGGGCTAGTGGTCATTAATCTCCTCTGCTTTAGATCAAATGCTGGTGCTAATGGTTAGCCAATCTAAACGAGGGTGAAGCTCCAACAATTCAATACCTGGTGATCCTACTCAAAATGACACAGACAAGGTCAGATCTTCTGGACCAGAGATTGAAGCTTTATAATTCTAGTCTATACCACAAAGGCCCTACTCGCCTCGTACCTCGGCTGAACAGATGTTCCCATGTCCCCAACGAAGTCGTGGATTAGCTGCTTAAGAGATGTATAATCAGGCTTGTGATTCAATATTATTCCACTAGGGACTCGCAAGAACCCATGTAGAAAATGGGTCATACTCTCGTTCCACCCGGTTTTATTAAGTTGAAGAACGAAGATACATCTTAGAATGGAATCAAACATAGATTGAAATAGAAACAGAAATATTATTCATCCGTGAGAATCAACAGAGCTCCTAACCTTAACCTAGGAAGTTTAATTGCTCATAGCTTACAAAAAATAAAAGTAGTAATGTGTCTGTGTTTCTCCCCTCCTGGGAGGCATGATCCTCAGGAGGAAGGAAGTCTCTTATTTATAATAAAATACTAGACCTAAAAGATGTTGCTCATAACTAAAAATTACAAAAATGTGAAAAATTAAGCTAAAAGGTGCGAAAATCCACTTCCGGACCCACTTGGTGAGTGTTTGGACTGACCTTGGGGTGAATCCACGTCCTAGTGCTCCTCTTAGGGCATTGGATGCTGAGTTTGATCCCTTTTGGGCGTCCAAACACCAAGCTTGTTCCCTTTGGGGCGTTGAACGCCAGAAAGGGGGTGTTTTGGGCATTCAACTCCCATTTTGGACTTTCATTTCTAAAGACAAGGGCTGCATATGCTGTCAGATTCTGACCTCCATGCACTCGAAGGAGAATTTCTAGAGTTCCAGAAATATATAATAGCTCATACTTTGGTTTGGAAATGAAGGCTCAAAACTGGCGTTCAACGCCAGCCACCTACCCTATTCTTGGCGTTGAACACCCAAAAGGGGGCAGCTAGCATCCAACGCCCAAAAGAGAGTCCAAAGCTGGCGTTGGACACCCAAAAGGGAGAAAGTTCATGGGAGACACTCTTAGCTCAGCCCAAACACTCACCAAGTAGGCCCCATAAATGGATTTTCACTCTATCAACCTAGTTTATCTTATCTTTGTAATCCATAGTTATTAAATTAGTATATATAGGAGATGATCACCCTTGTTTAGGATCTTCTTCCTCCCCCATTCGAATTGCATTATTTTTTGTACAGTATGAGTCACCAACCTCCAAAGTTTAAGGTTAGGAGCTCTACTGAGTTTCATGGATTAATAATATTACTATTTTATTTCAATGCAAGTCTGATTCTATTCTCTTATGCATTATCGTTCTTCAACTCATGAATTGAGGGTGACCCATGACAATCACCCTTGTTCTACATGGGTTCCGTGCGAGTCCTAACTCGGATAGCGTTGAACCAAAGCTAGAGATTGTACTGCGGATTCCAATAGCGTACCTGGGCAACTGGGCAACTTTGGATATGTGACATGAAATCCTGTCAACTGTGGATAAGTGAGGTCTCTATGGCGTTAAGGCTAGAGTTCGAGAAGCAGCACTTTCTGATCCAGAATACCTGCCTTGTCTGTGGTACCTTGAGTAGGATCGTGAAAGGGAATGGACTGCTTAGAGGTGGCCTGATGAGAGGACATGAGTCATCTCAACATAGTGGACTGCTACAGTAGAGGAGGTTAACTTGATGAGAGGATATGAGTTAATCACTTACGGCTGCCATTGAAGGAATCAGAAAGTTATTGAAGTGGACAGTAAGAAAAGTTGATCCGGAAAGACAAAGCATCTCCGAAGCCTGAACCATTCTCATACCATTAATTTCATACCTATCTAGTAACATTTTGTTTATTTATCTGTTTTTTGCATTTTCTGGTGACAACTAACAAAGATCTACAAGGTAACCATTGCTTACTCAAACCAAAAATATCTGTGCGATCGACCCTCACTCACCTGAGGTATTACTTCGACGACTTGTTATACTTGTTGGTCTATCTGTGCGAAACGTGCGGAGTTAGTTTCATGCACCAAGTTTTTTGCGTCGTTGCCGGGGATTGTTCGGATTTGACAAACTACCTGATTATCTTGTTGCTTAGATTAGGTACTTTTTACTATTTTGTTTAAGTCTTTTATTTTCTTTTTCAAAAAAAAAATCTTTCAAAAATGTTTGCTTTTCTTTATTAATCTTTATCTTTTGTTTGATTCTTTTTGTACTTGTTCTTTTTAAAGTTTTGAACTTTCTTGTTTTCTTTTCCAAAGATTTTCAAAAATAGTGTCTTTTGCTTGAGGCTAGTGTGAATTCTTAAGTTTGGTGTCCCTTGTGTGTTTATCTTTTCTTTCAAATTTTCGAATCTATTCTTAGCGTTCTTCTTGTTTTATTTCTTGGTTTGATCTAAAAAATTTTTTGTTTGGTGTTTTTTGGTGTTTGTTCTCTTAATTTTCGAAGATTAGTGTCTTTTGATCTAAAAAATTTTTTGTTTGGTGTCTTTTGGTTGTTTTTCTCTTTCTTCATTAATTCAAAAAATTAAAAACAAAAAATATCTTTCCTGTCTTATCTTCTTTCAAATTTTAATTTTAAATCTTTTTAAAATCTTTACTATCTTTTTCAAATTTGATTTTCAAATCTTTATCTTATCTTGTTTCAATTTCAAATTTCAAAATCAAATCTTTTTCAAAATTTAAATTCAAAAATTTTCAAAATCAAATCTTTTTCAAATCTTTTCAATTCCATCTTATCTTGTTAACTTCTTATTTCCAGCTTTTAAATTTTTAATTTTTTTTAAAATCAAATCTTTTTCAATTCTTCTATCTTATCTTATTTTCAAATCTTTCTTAATTAGTTACTTATCTTATCTTATTCTCTTTTCTACTCTTCTTTCTCTCTTCTTTTTCAAAACCTCCTAACTAATTCCTCTCTCTTCTTTTTCGAAAATTCTTACCTCTTTCTCTCTCTCTTTTATTTTTGAACATCATCTACTTTTTTCTCTCTCTTCTTTTTCGAAAACCACCTTTAAAATTGTCAAATCTTTTTAGTTAATTAGTCCTCTTAGTTTTTAATTATCTTTATTTTACTTTATTTCCTTTTCTTTTTCAAATTGCATGAATAAATTAAAAACAAAACAAAAATATTTTAATTTTAAAATCTCATTCTTCTTTATTTTTTAAAAAGTGCTACTTTTCTCCCTCTCGTTATTTTTGAATTCTTTCTCTCATCTATCTACCCTCATTCTTCTTTATTCCTCGTATCACACAGGGAGTTCTCTATACTCTGACATAGAAACTCCCATTCTTCGTCTTTCTTGTTTTATTTTCTTGTTTATGAGTAGGAACAGAGATAAAGAACCTCTCTTTAATCTTGATCCTGAACCTGACAGGACCCTAAGAAAGCGTTTGCAAGAAGCTAAAGCATAACACTCCGGAGGAAACCTTATAGAGCTATTCGAACAAGAAGCTGAGAATATAGATATGGCAGTCGAACAAAATAATGAAGGAGATGTAAGGAAGGTTCTTGGTGACTACACTGCACCAACTTCTGACTTCTATGGAAGAAGTATCTCCATACCTTCCATTAGAGCAAACAACTTTAAGCTTAAGCCTCAATTAGTCTCTCTATTGCAATAGAATTGCAAGTTCCATGGAAGTCCACTAGAAGATCCACATTAATTCTTATCTGAATTCTTGCAAATCTGTGACACTGTTAAGACCAATGGAGTAGATCCTGAGGTCTACAGGCTTATGCTTTTCTCTTTTGCTATTAGAGACAAAGCTAGGATATGGTTTGATTCTCAACCTAAGAAAAGCCTAGACTCTTGGGAAAAGTTTGCCAATCCTTTTTTGGCCAAGTTCTTTCCACATCAAAAGATGAGCAAGCTAAGGGTGGAAGTTCAAAACATTAGACAAAAAGAAGGTGAATCCCTCTATGAAGCTTGGGAAAGATAGAAGCAACTAATCAGGAGGTGTCCTCCTGACATGCTCTCCGAATGGACTATCCTAGGTATCTTCTATGATGGTCTATCTGAGATGTCCAAGATGTCCTTGGACCATTCTTCTGGTGGATCACTATACTTGAAGAAAATGCTTACAGAGGCACAGGAACTTATTGAAATGGTTGCAAACAACTAATTCATGTATAATTCTGAGAAAAACCCTATGAACAATATAGTAGCTTAGAAGAAAGGAGTCTTGGAAGTTGACACTCTAAAGGAAATTTTGGCTTAGAACAAGATCTTGACCCAACAGGTCAATATGATCTCTCAGCATTTGACTGGAATGCAAGCTGCAGCTGGCAACACTCAAGACACCTCCTATGAAGGAGATGCCTATGATCCTGATCAACTCATGATGGAAGATGTAAATTACATGGAAGAACCCTATGGAAACACCTACAATCCTTCATAGAAAAATCATCCTAATTTCTCATGAAAGGATCAACAGAAGCCTCAGCAAGGCTTCGACAATAATCAAGGTGGAAGAACCCAGAATAGGTTGAACAACAAACCATCATTCCCACCTTCTCAGAAACAGATGGAGACTTCTAAGTAGAGCCTTTCTTAGTTAGCAACCATAGTCTCTGAACTCTCTATTCCAGTAACACTAAAGTAAACCCAAGAGAGGAGTGCAAGGCCATCACTGTAGAAGTTGAGGCCAAATATGAAGGGGATACTCTGGCATTGAATGGCAGTCAGGAAGACTTTAATGGGCATTCAACGACCAAAATGGCACATGAGCTGGCATTAAACACCAGTAAGGAAGACCTTACTGGGCGTTCAACACCCAAAATGGCACACAAGTTGGCGTTGAACGCTAGTAAAGAGGTCCTTACTGGCGTTCAACGCCCATAAAGCCACCATCACTAGTGTTTAACACTAGTAAGGAGGACCTTCTGGGCGTTCAACGCCCATGGTAGCAAAAAAGCTGGCATTGAATGCCAGTAAAGGGACACAAGCTGGGCGATCAATGCCCAAAGAAACACAAGTCCTGGTAATGAAGGCCACAATACGAGTAGTTGGCAACCCTAAGTCCACTAAGGATCCTCCTATTGAAGAACTGATAGAACCCAAGGTTCATACGAAGCCCATTGAAGTTCCCTTGAATGCTTGGTTGAATATTATAGAATCCGAAGAGTAGTCCTCCTCTGATGAGGAAGAGGAAACTAAGGAAGAGAAAGTTGCTCGGTACCTAGGAATTCTAATGAAGCCGAATGCCAAGTTGTTTGGCACAGAACCATTAGAGGAAGAACCTCCAGTACTCACCAAGCTCGTGAAAGACACTCTTAGCTCAGCCCAAACACTTACCAATTGGGTCCCAGAAGTGGATTTTCGTACTATCAACCTAGTATATCTTATCTCTGTAATCCTTAGTTATTAGATTAGTATATATAGGACAAGATCACCCTTGTTTAGGATCTTCTTCCTCCTCCATTCGAATTAGATTATTTATTGTACAGTATGAGTCACTAACCTCCTAAGGTTAAGGTTAGGAGCTCTGCTGAGTTTCATGGATAAATAATATTACTGTTCTATTTTAATGCAAGTCTGATTCTATTCACTTATGCATTCTCATTCTTCATCTCATGAATTGAGGGTGACTGGTGACAATGACACTTGTTCTACATGGGTTCATTGTGAGTCCTGACCCAGAAAATGTTGAACCAAAGCTTGAGATTGCATTGCAGATTCCAATGTAGTTCCTGGGTAACTTTGGATACGTAACATGAAATCCCGTTGTCCCTGGGTAAGTGAGGTCTCTGTGGCATTAAGGCTAGTGTCAGAGAAGCAGCACTTTCTTATCCGGAAGATCTGCCTCGTCTGTGGCACCTTGAGTAGGATCGTGAAGTGGAGTGGACTGCTTAGAGCTTCATCTTCTACTACAGTGAGAAACCTAGAGGTAGCTTGATGAGAAGACATAAGTCATGCCAACATGGTGGACTGTTGCAGTAGAGGAGGTTAACTTGATGAGAGGACATGGGTTAATAACTTACGGCTGCCATTGAAGGAATCAGAAAGTTATTGAAGTAGACAGTAAGAAAAGTTAATCCGGAAAGACAAAGCATCTCCGAATCCTCAACCGTTCTCATACCATTGATTTCACACCTATCTCGTAACGTTTTATTTATTTATCAGTTTTATGCGTTTTCTCATGACAACTATATTTTCTATATGCCTAACTAAGATCTGCAAGGTAATCATTGCTTGCTCAAACCAACAATCTCCGTGGGATCGACCCTCACTCACCTGAGGTATTACTTGGACGACCCGGTATACTTGTCGGTCTATCTGTGCGAAATGTGTGGAGTCATTTCGTGCACCAACACTCTTTAGTAAGCACCACTATCCCTACTTCCCTCCAATCCCTCTTGTTATTCAGTATTTCCTTAATGAACTTAGCATATGAAGGCATTTGTTCAAGAGCCTCTGCAAAGCGGATTTTTATTTCTGATGTAACACTATTTTGTGCTACATTTTATGCTAAATTGAGGGGATTTTATCACCTTTTTCTCACACTTATTCAGTGAAATGGCATGATTTCATAATTCTACCTTAATTTGTGCTTAAATGTGAAAACATGCTTTTTAGGCCTATAATTTGCTAGTTTTAATTCACCTTTGATTCCACTAGATGCCTTGATGTGTTTGTTTGGGAATTCAAGTTGAAAAGGCTAGGAATGGATTAAAGGAGTGAAGAGAAAAGCATGCAAAGTGGAGAACGCGTGAATATGGAGTGAATATGGAGTCGCATGGCGACGCGTACGCGTGACATGACACGTGAAGAACGAAACTCTCGTGCGATCTAGAATTTTCACAAATAAATTCCCGTTGTAAGTATAGCTTCTAGACTGATAAGAATTCCTTTCTTACAAAACTTTTGGTTGTCACAAGTAACAAAACCCAATAAAATTTATAACTGAAGTATTTAAACCTCGGGTCATCTTCTCAAAGAATTGCAGAGAGGTATGATTTATTATTGGTTATGTAAAAAGATATATTTTTGGGTTTTTAAAATAAGGAACAAGTAATTTAAATGACAATAAAAATAAATTAATAATTAATAAAATCTCTTCGCAAGGTATAAGAAATTGAAATCCTATCCTAGTTATCTTTATCAGGTGTGATGAGAATTGGATTCTGCTCCCACTTTTAATTAACCCTTGCTAAACAAAGGGAAGTCAAGTGGACAAATTAATTTGATCCTCAGGTCCTAGTCAACTCCTATGGGAAGACTAGAGTTATTGGAGTACAAATTAATCAGCAAAGAATTCCAATTTCAATCAATAGCTGAGTTTGATAACTCAAGTATTATAAATTACTTAACCAAAGCCAAAAGGGGAAAATATCTTAAATTAAATTAAAAGCATTCATAAATAAAATAAAGCAAAATCAAATCTGAAATACCTCAATTTATATCAAATAAAAAGTTAGATTGAACATAGGAATCCATAAACCAAATTGGCAACATCAAGTAATCAACTAAAGTAATAGAATAAATGGAAGTAGAAGAAAACATAAAGTAAAGTAAAGGAATATTAAACCTGGAATGAAGAAGATGAAATCCTAATCCTAAGAGAGAGGAGAGAGCCTCTCTCTCTAAAACTACATCTAAAACCTAAAAATTGTGTGAATGTATGTTGTATGATGATTGATTGGATGCATTCCCTTACTCTGTAGCCTCAAATCTGTGTTTTCTGGGCCAAAAACTGGGTCAAAAATAGCCCAAAAATCACCCCCCAGTGATTTCTGGTATGTAGAGGTCGCTGTAAAGTCACGCGGAAGCGTCGTCTACGCGTTCGCGCAGATTGCGTTTTTGCCAGGTCACACGTTCGCGTGACCCACGCGTTCGCGTTGCCTGGCTTCAAGGAAGCTATGGCAAATTATATATCGTTGCGAAGCACCAGACGTTAGCTTTCCAACGCAACTAAAGTCGCATCATTTGGACTTCTGTAGCTCAAGTTATGGTCAATTTAGTACCAAGAGGTTAGGCTGGACAGCTTTAGCAGTTCCTTCAGTTTCTTGTATTCCTTCCACTTTTGCATGCATCCTTTCCATCCTCTAAGCCATTCCTGCCCTGTAATCCCTGTAATCACTTAACGCACATATCAAGGCATCAAATGGTAATAAGAGAGGATTAATATTAGCAAATATAAGGCCAAAGAAGCATGTTTTCAATCATAGCACAAAATCAGGAAGGAGAATGTAAAACCATGCAAATAGTATGAATAAGTGTACAAAGACTTGATAAAAACCACTCAATTGAGCACAAGATAAACCATGAAATAGTGGTTTATCAACCTCCCCACACTTAAACAATAGCATGTCCTCATGCTAAGCTTAAGAGAACTAAAAGAGTGAAGGGGAATGGTAGAATGTATGAAATACAACCTATGAATGCAACTAAATGCAGAATGCTTTTTCCTACTTGGTTAAAAGTAAACAAATCCTTCAAGAACAAATATGAACTAGATTTCACTAATTCAAATCATAAAAATGAAGTACAAGTAAACTTGCAAAAGAAAATAGCTCGTGAAAGCCAGGAACAAAGAATCGAGCATGGAACCCTCACTGGAAGTTTATGCACTCTAATCGCTCAGGTGTTTAAGGTTCGATTCTCTCAATTCTCTACTAATCTTGCTTTCTAAGGCTTGCTCTTCATCTAACAATCAACACAAATTTGATGCACAAATACACATATCAAGAGGTCTTTTAAGGGTTGTAATGGGGTTAGAGTCAAGGTAGGATTGTATTTGGCCAAGTGGACTAAAATCTGAATACTTAATTAACTTAAACTTTCCACCTAACTTTAGACAATCCATGTAATCATAATACCACATCTAACTATCTATTAACCTTGTTTTCCACATATTCATGCATTCTAATTTCAAGTACAGTACATATGCATTGCTTTCACCACTTACTTTGGGACATTTTTGTCCCCTTTTCTTTATTTGCTCTTTTTCTCTTTCTTTCTCTTTCTTTTTTTTTTCTTTATAATTTTTTCTTTTTCTATTTTTCTTTTCTTAATATATATATATATATATATTTTCAATGCATATGATTAAGGTATTGAATGCATGAACATGTCCTAAACATTTCTTTCACATTTTCATAAAGATATATAACACCAAATTCTTAAACCAAATGTTTCCAAACCCACTTTTTCCCACACTTAATTAATGAACACTCTCACTAGTCTAAGCTAACCAAGGATTCAAATTAAGGACATTATTGTTTTTCGCTTAGAGTTAATGATGTGCTAAAGTAAAGAACAAAGGGGTATAATAGGCTCAAAATTGGTTTGCAAGGGATAATGAAAGGTAAGGCCATATGGGTAGTAAGCTTAGTGAAATAAGGCCTCAATCATATAAGTGCATGCATACATTAAACAATGGAAATATAGAATCAAGCAAAACAAAGATCACAATTTTAGAGAGAACAACATACAGCAAAAATAAAATATTGGTTGATAAAAATGGAACCAATTCAAATAGGCTCAAAATCTCACAGGTTTTGTGTGTTCGAGCTCTAAACCATGTTCCAGTATAATATTCCTTCAAACAAGTTTAATAAAAAGTTTTAATTCAAATTAGTGAAATATTTAAAAAAGTTTCTTGAAAAAGAAAATATTACTTTAACCAAGTGGTAAAATATGCACAAAATCAAACAATTATGCAATCAAACATGCAAATGCAACAATGAACTAACAAAGAAAATTAAATAATGGTGTTGAAAAGAAAATAACTAACCCATGGAGATCGGTATCGACCTCCCCACACTTAAAGATTGCACCGTCCTCGGTGCATGCTAAGATGTACAAGTGGACGGGTGTCTCCGCAGCTAGTGTTCTTGTTGTTCCTTTCCTTACCGGTGGTTCGGAAGTAGCTTTCTTTTTACCCTTCTTGGTGGCCATCTTGAAGAGTGAAAAGGAAGGTAACATGTAAAATCAAGGGTTAAAGCAAGGAGGAGGATAGTACAAGTAATAATTAATGCCAAGGTAAAGAAGGATGTCGTGAACACATGGTCGCGACTACATGTGATCAGTTCATCAATGGAAATATAGCAAGGGCATATTATGGTAAGTAGATGCAAGATGTTGATTAGCATGCTGGCAATGGCATGAGTAGCACAGATCAAGCATCAATAAAAATGTATTATCACTCGTAACAAACTAATCACGTTTGTATTGACAATTAATTTCAATGAATAAAAAGAGTTGCAAGGTTTTTGTGAAAAACAGGCAGTGGAGTAGAAGAATACGGTAATTAAAAGTGCACAATGACATACAGGCTTTTTCACAAACACTTGGTATGCATGTAAAATATGTTAGGGAAAATATTAAATCTGAACATGCATGCATCCTAAAAATTAATATTAATTGTCAAAGCACTCTTGATGATATCCAAAAGCTCAAGTATAATAATATATGACCCAAATAAATCTCCAACACCAATATAAAATAATGCATGGAGAAAAAGAAAAGAAAGAAATCATATGAAAGAGAAAAATTGTTGAAGAAAGAAAAGTAATTAAATGCAATAAAGAAAATGAAGATAGAAAGGAGAATGGAGTGTAAAATCGGGACGTGACGCGCGCGCGCAAGGCACGCGTCGGGGTGAGATCTGTTTTTGCCATGCGACGCGTACCCGTCGCCCACGCATACGCGTGGGTGGTCTGAAAGCAAAATGACGTGCACGCGTCAGGGACGTGTACGCATGGGGTGATTTGTGCCTCTAGCACAATACCTGCCCCACTCTATCATAACTCTCTACCATACATCTCTTTACGTCAATTTTGCAGGGCAATGCGTTCGCGTGGGTAACGCGAGGCGGGAAACTTGCTTACTCTCTTCCTTCCTATCCTATCTCACGAATTGGATTCGAACCAATATCTCCGGAAACTTTCCTTTTAGTAGAACATGAGTTATCTGTCATCCTCCTCATTATAGTCCTCCTAAAATCAAGAGCATTTCGTTGGAAAACATCCTGCCTTTTTACCTGAGTCGTCCTATGCATACTAAGTACTATAGCCCCAATCATGGCTACTAATAAAATTAGACTAGGAACCAAAAACCAGACGAAATAGTAGGTGTAAAGTAAATTGCCCAATGTTTCCAAATTAGTCCAACTTCTTTCCTTTCTGGCATAAACCGTATATCTCAGAGAGGTCGTATTTCTTTGGGTTGGTAGTAATGGAATGGTTTCATTATCTAAAATGAAGAACGAGGCTTTTTCACAAACGAGGCGGACGCGTCATTAACGCGGTCGCGTGAGTATGATTGTGCCTAAGGCATGCCTCCATCTACGCTTTCCCATGACTCTCTGTTTAATTTGTTTTCTTCCCAGCGCACTTTGTGACGCGGACGCGTCAGCGACGCTTACGCATCGCGTGCGTGTTTTTTTTTTTTAAAGCAAAAATGCATAATGCATAATGCAGATGCTTATGCAAAATTTATGAATGGCCACTAATAAAAATGAAAATAAAATAAAATAAAATTAAGAATAAAAATGAAAGATCATACCATGGTGGGTTATCTCCCACCTAGCACTTTTAGTTAAAGTCCTTAAGTTGGACATTTGGTGAGCTCCTTGTCATGGCGGCTTGTGCTTGAACTCATCCTGAAACTTCCACCAATGCTTGGACTTTCAATAAGCTCTATCAATACCAAGTAAATTTCTCAAGCTTTGATGGAGTTTGTCACAAGTTTTGAGGTCCCAAATTTGATCCTCATATATGCCTGGATCCCAAATCTTGTTTCTGCACCCGTTTTCAAGTTGATCATCATGGTTCCATCCGGATGGCAAGCACTCTGAATTCTCTACGGAGTACCAAACTCTTCTGTTAGATCTAACCAAATTATCACCAGTTTAGCCCCTACATCTTTCTCTTAAAGTATCAACCTTGATAAGCATTGATTTGCAACTCCAACCATTAAACATTCTTCTCTTACGCTTAATGCCACAAAGGTTCCTAAGTTGGCCGTCCGTTTCAAGAATACCGTACTCAAGTGGGATAGGAAGACGAACAGAGATAAGTTTTACCCACTCAAGTGAAGGAGTAGACGACAACCTAGGTGGAGAAGTCTCCAACGTTCTTGACAATGCGTACTCAACTCCCGTCCTTCCTTTTTGAAGGGCTTCTACTTCCACATCATTTGCAGACTCAATCAGAGAAGAGTCTTCATATTCAAGGAGTTCGTTTGTGGATGTAGATTTATCACTAGGAGGACTTGATGCATGATTCTCATCACCAAGGGAACTTACTTCTTGATCTATCCCATCCAAGTGTTCATAAGGAATATGCCATGGAGGTTGTGCACTGGCCTTCTTGACATTAATTTCAATCCTATTGGAGGGGTACTCTACAATTTTAGATTCCCATGGAGGTTCAGCATCTCCTAAATCTTCAACCACTTCTTCCTCTGCAGTTATTATGGCTTCTTCCACCTGTTCCAATACAAAGCCATGTTCCTCATTGTCCACCAGAGTTTCTAGTGTCTCTTTCATGCTACGCTCTTCTTTTAATTCTCCACATGCAGCCATGGGGGTACTTTGAGTGCTCAGATGTTGGGAAGCTAATTGATTTATTACCTCGGTAAAGGCAGTCGTGAATTCTAGTACTCCCCGTTTCATCTCTCTTTGCCCTTGAAGAAGAACACCAATAGTATCATGCATTGAAGGTTGAGGTGGATGTGAGGGCTCATTATTTGGGAGAAAAGGTTCATGATAAGAGGGTGGTTTATCACTCTCCATCTTTTCCACTTGTTGCATAGCACACTTCAATTCCTTGTTCTCAATTTGAGATTCTTTAGCCATGAAAGCTCCGGGTGCCATTCGGTTTACCGCTTGTTCTAATTGACGCAGGGTTGCTTGAAATTGATCCATTATTTCCTTGAGATGATCCCTTGACTCTTGTTCTGCTCGAATATCATAAGTAAGATCATAAGGCTCTTGGATTGATTGATATGGATGTGGTGTATATGGAGGTGGTGGTCCTTGGGAGTAACTGGGTTGGAATTGGGGTGGATCTATGTATGGCTCATATGGCTCATAAGGTGGTTGATATGTTGGATAAGGGTTAGAATCATGTGATGGTGTTTGGTAGTAGGGGGCTTGTGAGTATGGTGGTCCAGAGTTGTGTTGAGGAGGTGGTTCATAAGCATATGGTGGGACTTGTTAGTAAGGGGGTCCACCATATTCATCATCTTGGTACGCTCTCTGGAATGGCTCTTGACCATAGTAATTTGGTGGAGGTTGGTTATAGCGCATTGGAGGGGGTTGTTGCCAAGAGGGTTGATCAAATCCTTGTGGCTTCTCCCATCTTTGATTCTTCCAACCTTGATGCCTATTTTTATTATAGTTTCCATTCCTTACAACAACATTGGAACCAAACTCAAAGCGACGGGGGTGAGAACTCATAATAGCTAATAAAAATTAAAAACGAAAATAAAAGTAAATAAACAAGTAAAATAAAATATTTACAAAAACCTATAATAAGGAACACGTTTGCAATTCCCCGGCAACGACGCCATTTTGAAGAACGAAACTCTTGTGCGATCTAGAATTTTCACAAATAAATTCCCGTTGTAAGTATAGCTTCTAGACCGACAAGAATTTCTTTCTTACAAAAGTTTTGGTTGTCACAAGTAACAAAACCCAATAAAATTTATAACCGAAGTATTTAAACCTCGGGTCATCTTCTCAAGGAATTGTAGGGAGGTATGATTTATTATTGGTTATGTAAAAAGATATATTTTTTGGTTTTTAAAATAAGGAACAAGTAATTTAAATGACAAGAAAAATAAATTAATAATTAATAAAATCTCTTGGCAAGGTATAAGAAATTGAAATCCTATCCTAGTTATCCTTATCAGGTGTGATAAGAATTGGATTCTGCTCCCACTTTTAATTAACCCTTGCTAAACAAAGGGAAGTCAAGTGGACAAATTAATTTGATCCTTAGGTCCTAGTCAACTCCTATGGGAATACTAGAGTTATTGGAGTACAAATTAATCGGCAAAGAATTCCAATTTTAATCAACAGCTGAGTTTGATAACTCAAGTATTATAAATAACTTAACCAAAGCCAAAATGGGAAAATATCTTAAATTAAATTAAAAGCATTCATAAATAAAATATAGCAAAATCAAATCTGAAATACCTCGATTTATATCAAATAAAAAGTTAGATTGAACTTAGGAATCCATAAACCAAATTGGCAACATCAAGTAATCAACTAATGTAATAGAATAAATGGAAGTAGAAGAAAACATAAAGTAAAGTAAAGGAATATTAAACCTGGAATGAAGAAGATGAAATCCTAATCCTAATAGAAATCCTAAATCCTAATCCTAAGAAAGAGGAGAGAGTCTTTCTCTCTAAAACTACATCTAAAACGTAAAAATTGTGAATATATGTTGTATGATGATTGATTGGATGTATTCCCCCACTCTGTAGCCTCTAATCTATGTTTTCTGGGCCGAAAACTGGGTCAAAAATAGCTCAGAAATTGCCCCCAGCGATTTCTGGTACGTACAGGTAGCTGTAAAGTCACACGGAAGCGTCGTCCACGCGTTCGCATTGTCTGGCTTCAAAGAAGCTATGGAAAATTATATATCATTGTGAAGCCCTAGACGTTAGCTTTCCAATGCAACTGAAACCGCATCATCTGGACCTCTGTAGCTCAAGTTATGGTCAATTGAGTACCAAGAGGTCAGGTTGGACAGCTTTAGCAGTTCCTTCAGTTTCTTGTATTTCTTCCACTTTTGCATGCATCCTTTCCATCCTCTAAGCCATTCCTGCCCTGTAATCCCTGTAATTACTTAACGCATATATCAAGGTATCGAATGGTAATAAGAGAGGATTAATATTAGCAAATATAAGGCCAAAGAAACATGTTTTCAACCATAGCACAAAATCAGGAAGGAGAATGTAAAACCATGCAAATAGTATGAATAAGTGTGCAAAGACTTGATAAAAACCACTAAATTGAGCACAAGATAAACCAAGAAATAGTGGTTTATCAATGCGTACACGTGGAAAGTAAAAATTCTAATCGACGCGTACGCATGACCCATGCGTACGCGTCGCAGCTTGCACGTGACCTCATTAAAGTGAAAATACTGTGGGCGATTTCTGAGCTTCCCAAGCCCAAATCTAACTCATTTTCTGAGCCTATTACATGCAGAATTCAAGAGGAGTCAAAGGGGGAACACATAGTGGAGTTTTGATCATGCTTTAGTTAGTTTCTAGAGAGAGAAGCTCTCTTTTCTCTCTAGAATTAGATTAGATGTAGATTAGGATTTCTTAGATCTAGGTTTAATTCATGCTTTGATTTACCTTTCCTTTATAATTCCTTGTTCCTTTACCTTTGCTTTCCTAGTTTAGTATTTTAATCCTTGTATTTATTTACTTTGTTGTTGATGCACTCTTGTTTCTTCTATTTTCCCTTTAATGCAATTTATATTTGATGTCTTTTGTTGTTGATTTGCTTTATTGTTGTTAATTCCTTGCTTTTGGTAATTATAGATTTACATTTCTTGCAATTTTATGTTGCTTTCCTTTTATGCCTTCCAAGGATTTGAAGAAATGCTCAGAAGGATGTTAGAGTATATTTTTGTGTTTTTGGCTTGGGATGGTAACTTAGGTGAAATTAAGTTGCTAATGTCGAAGTCTTGATAATTGGTGTCCATTGACTCTAGCTTCCACTAAGTTAACTAGCGAGTGGCTAGGACTTATGGATTAGGATTGGTGTAGCTCATTTGACTTTCCTTCACTTGTTTGAGGATGACTTAATGAGATTGATCCTTGCGATTATCATGTTGTGGAAGAATGTAAAACCATGCAAATAGTATGAATAAGTGTGCAAAGACTTGATAAAAACCACTCAATTGAGCACAAGATAAACCATGAAATAGTGGTTTATCAATGCGTACGCATGGGAAGTAAAAATGCCAATCGACGCATACGCATGACCCATGTGTACGCGTTGCAGCTCGCACGTGACCTCATTAAAGTGAAAACGATGGGGGCGATTTATGAGTTTCCCAGGCCTAAATCCAACTCATTTTCTAAGCCGATTACATGCAGAATTCAAGAGGAGTCAAGGGGGAATACATAATGGAGTTTTGATCATGCTTTAGTTTGTTTCTAGAGAGAGAAGCTCTCTCCACTCTCTAGAATTAGGTTAGATGTAGATTAGGATTTCTTAGATCTAGGTTTAATTCATGCTTTGATTTACTTTTCCTTTATTATTCCTTGTTCCTTTACCTTTGCTTTCCTAGTTTAGTATTTTAATCCTTGTATTTGTTTACTTTGTTGTTGATGCACTCTTGTTTCTTCTATTTTCCCTTTAACGCAGTTTATGTTTGATGTCTTTTATTGTTGATTTGCTTTATTGTTGTTAATTCCTTGCTTTTGGTAATTATAGATTTACATTTCTTGCAATTTTATCTTGCTTTCCTTTTATGCCTTCCAAGTGTTTGAAGAAGCGCTTGGAAGGATGTTAGAGTAGATTTTTGTGTTTTTGGCTTGGGATGGTAACCTAGGTGAAATTGAGTTGCTAACATCCAAGTCTTGATAATTGGTGTCCATTGACTCTAGCTTCCACTAAGTTAATTAGTGAGTGGCTAGGACTTATGGATTAGGATTGGTGTAGCTCATTTGACTTTCTTTTACTTGTTAGAGGATGTCTTAATGAGATTGATCCTTGCGATTATCATGTTGTGGTTAGTAACAAGGATAAAGATCCTTAACCATCAACCCTTGCCAAGACCTTTTTATCATTTGAATTTCCTTTACTTTCTTGTCATTTATGTTTCTTGTCTCTTATCACAAAACCCCACAATACTTGTCCCAAAACCAATAACAAGAATACTTTCCTGCAATTTCTTTGAGAGACATCCCGAGGTTTGAATACTTCGTTTTATATTTTTATTGGGGTTTGTACTTGTGACAAACAAATTTTTTATTGAGGAATTGTTTGTTGGTTTAGAACTATACTTGCAATGAGACTTCAATTGAGAAATTCTTTACCGACACAACAATTTCCGTTCATCAATCTCTAGTTTCCTGAAATTAAAGCTTCTAGGAATTTGGTAAATTTCCTATCCTTTTCTTCTATCTGGAGTCTTTGAGGGTATGGTAACTTGGCCTTGTACTCAAGGGCCATGAGTGGTGCATGGTGAGTGTCTATAGTGCCTATAGAAGGGCTACTAGCTTGCTTAGAAGAGGTTGTATCAGCACTTACACGTCTCTGGCCTCCCTTGGATTGGTATTCAATGCTTGGGCTGCCCCCTTCTTGGTGTTGGACGCCTGAGCTGCCCCCTATTGGGCGTTGGACGCCCTGGCTACCCCGTTCTGGGCATTCAGCGCTCTCATGAGTTCCTTGAACTACAACTTGTTCATCTTTTGCCAGCTCTTCTTCCTGCCTCTTACTGTTCTGAGGCTGGGTGTTTTGGGTACTCCTTAATTGGAGAGCTTGGCACTCTTCTCTTATTTATTCAGACAAGTGCTGTTTAGCCTGGTTCAACCGTGCTTCCATATTCCTTATGGAGGCTTTGGTCTCCTGCATGAAGCCTTGCTGGCTCTTTACAAGTTCTGCTATTGCAAGTGCCAGGTCAAGAGTACTTTGAGGCTGTGGAGACTGAGGAGGAGGGTTGTTAACTAAACTTTGCAGGGTCAACACTTGTCGTGTGAGAAAGTTCAGCTACTGGACTAAAGATTCATTTTGTTCATGGATAGCTAATTCGGTTGACACTCCATTCTCCTCTCTTTTCATTGACGTCTTCTCTGATGGTATAGGTATTAGTTGTTAGCCAGCATCTCAATGAGTTTGTTGGCCTCCTCTAGAGTCTTCTTCATGTGTAAAGGGCCACCCGCAGAATTATCCAGGGATACCTTGGCTCTTTCAGAGAGTTTGTCATAGAAGATATCCAGCTTGACCCACTCTGTGAAAATTTCAATGGGACATTTTTTGAGCATCAATTTGTACCTTTCCCATGTGTCAAAAAGAGACTCATTATCCTCTTATTTGAAGCCTTGAATGTCCAGTCTTAGCTGGGTTTGCATCTTTGGTGGAAAGTACTTGTTCAGAAATTTGCTAACTACCTGACTCCAGGTATTCAAGCTCCCCTTGGGTTGGACATCCAACCAATCCTTTGCTTGATGTCTCAAAGAAAATGGGAAAAACATCATCCTGTAGACTTCAGAATCCACTCCCTTGGTCTTTATAGTATCACAATTCTGTAGGAAGTCAAAGAGGAATCTAGTAGGGTATTCCTAAGGAAGTCCGTGAAATAGGCAAGGTTGTTACACCAAGATGATCAACTGTGGATTGAGCTCAAAATGAGCTACTCTAATAGGAGGTATACTAATGCTCCTTTTGTCGAAGTCAAGAGTGGAAGCTGTATAAGATCCCAAGGTTCTTCTAGGTTGTACATCCTCATTTGGATCCATTGTGAGTTTTGGTATTCCTGCACAAGCAAGAGACAAAGAAAAGTGGCAGTCTCTATGTCAACGTATAGAGAACTCCCAGTGAGATACCCAAGAAGACAGAACAAGAATTAAAAATTGTCTTTTTTCAAAAATAAATAAAAATAGAAAGAAAAAATAATTATGAAATTTTGAAAAATTAAAAAAAATAGAAAGAAATGTGTGTAAAAATGTTTGAAATTCAAAAAGAAAGAGAAAATAAAAATTAAAGAAATACCAAATTGAAATTAAAACAAGATAAAGCAAACAATTAATTAAAAAGATTTGAAAATAAGTTAAAAGAATTGATTTTAAAAATTTTTGTAATTTAAAAAAAAAGAAAAAAGAAAGAGCCAATTAAAGATTTACAAAATTGAAATTTGAAAAGCAAAATCAAATAAGATAAGACAAGATTTTAAAATTAAAACAACAGATTTGATTTTTAAAAAGTTTTGAAGTTAAAAGAGGAAAGAGAAAGGAGAATAAAAAAGATACCTAACTTTTAAAATTAGAATAAAATAAAACAAGCAACAAACTAACTAACAAGATTTAAAAAGAATAAAAGATTTGATTTTGAAAATTTGAAATTTCAATTTAAACCAAGATAAGATAAGATTTTAAAAATTTTCAAAATTAAACTTTAAAAAAAAAAAAGATAGTAAAGATTTAAAAAGATAGGAATTTAAAATTCAAAATTTTAAAAGAAGATAAGACAGGAAGGAATTAAAGTAAAAAGATATGATAAAGATTTGAAAAGATAAGATTTGAAATTTAAAATAAAAAATTGAAACTTTGCCAACACCAAACATAAAATTTTTAAATCAAGATAAGAAAAGTGATGAGCTGATAATTTATACGCTTTTTGTCATTATTTTTACATAGTTTTTAGTATCATTTAATTAGTTTTTAGCATATTTTTATTAGTTTTTAAATAAAAATCACATTTCTGGACTTTGCTATGAGTTTGTGTGTTTTTCTGTGATTTCAGGTATTTTCTGGTTGAAATTGAGGGACTTGAGCAAAAATCAGATTCAGAGGCTGAAGAAGGACTCTAGATGCTGTTGGATTCTGACCTCCCTGCACTCAAAGTGGATTTTCTGGAGCTACATGAGTCCAAATGGCGCGCTCTCAATTGCGTTGAAAAGTAGACATCCAGGGCTTTCCAGCAATATATAATTGTCTATACTTTTCTCGAGTTTAGAGGACACAAACTGGCGTTCAATGCCAGCTTTCTACCCTATTCTGGAGTTAAACGCCAGAAACAGGTTGCAAAGTAGAGTTAAACGCCAGAAACAGGTTACAAACTGGCGTTTAACTCCAAGGAAGACCTTTACACGTGAAAGCTTCAATGCTCAGCCTAAGCACACACCAAGTGGGCCCAGAAGTGGATTTCTGCAGCATTTACTCATCTCTGTAAACCCTAGTAACTAGTTTAGTATAAATAGAACTTTTTACTATTGTTTTTAGATCGAATCTTTTGATCATTTTTAGATCTCTAGACCTCCATGGGAGGCTGGCCACTCGGCCATGTCTACCCTATTTTCACTTATGTATTTTCAACGGTAGAGTTTCTACACCACAGAGATTAAGGTGTGGAACTCTGCTGTTCCTTATGAATTAATGCAAAGTACTATTGTTTTTCTATTCAATTCAAGCTTATTCTTATTCTAAGATATTCATTCGCACCCAAGAACATGATGAATGTGATGATTATGTGACGCTCATCACCATTCTCACTTATGAACGCGTGCCTGACAAACACTTCCGTTCTACATGAAAGCAAGCTTGAATACATATCTCTTAGCCTCCTGATTTACGATCAGAGTCTTCGTGGTATAGGTTAGAATTATTGGCGGCCATTCTTGAGATCCGAAAAGTCTAAACCTTCTCTGTGGTATTCCGAGTAGGATCTGGGAAGGGGTGGCTGTGACGAGCTTCAAACTCGCGAGTGCTGTGCGTAGTGACAGACGCAAAAGGATTACTGAATCCTATTCCAGCAGGATCAAGAACCGACAGATGATTAGCCGTGCGGTGACAGCGCATTTTGGACCATTTTCACTGAGAGGACGGGATGTAGCCATTGACAACAGTGATGCCCAACATACAGCTTGCCATGGAAAGGAGTAAGAAGGATTAGATGAAAGCAGTATGATAGCAGAGGTTCAGAAGGAACAAAAGCATCTCCATACGCTTATCTGAAACACACACCAATGAATTACATAAGTATTTCTATCCTATTTTATATTTTAATTATATTTTAATTCTCAAATCTCCATAACCAATTGAATCTGCCTAACTGAGATTTACAAGGTAACCATAGCTTGCTTCAAGCCGACAATCTCCGTGGGATCGACCCTTACTCACGTAAGGTTAATTACTTGGACGACCCAGTGCACTTGCTGGTTAGTTGTGCGAAGTTGTGACAAAGAACTAAGATTATGAATGTGCGTATTAAGTTTTCAGCACCGTTACCAAGGAATGAACGATCACAATTTCGTACACCAAAAAGGTAGCAAGATTTTAAAAAAAATTAAGAAAGATAAGATAAATATTTTTTTAGATTTTTGAATTTTTAAAGAAAAACGAATAAGAGACACTAAACTTAAAAGTTTTAAGATCAAAGACACTAATTTTTTGAAAATTAAGAACACAAACAACTAAGAGACACCAAACTTAACATTTTTAAGATCAAACAAAGAAAAACACCAAGAACAATTCGAATACCAAGAAGAAAAACAAGAATAATTTTCAAAAAACTCAAGAAAAGACAGACCAAAAGAAAACCAAGAAAAGGTTCTAAACTTAAGGACTGACACAAGACTTAAACAAAAGAAAAATATTACTAAAGAGAAGAAAAGGTTTTGAAAAATTTTTGAAAAAGAAAACAAAAGAGACAAACAAAATAGCAAATAAACCTTAAGGAATACCTAATCTAAGCAACAAGATAGTCCGGTAGTTTGTCAAACAACGGCGCCAAAAGCTTGGTGCGCGAAATTGACTCCGCAAAGTTTCGCACAGATGAACTGGCAAGTGCACCGGGTCGTCAAATTAATACCTCAGGTGAGTGAGGGTCGAATCCCACAGACATTGTCGGACTGAGCAAAGAGTTACCGGATTGGTGTTAACTCAATGATAAGAAAGCGGTTGAGGCTTCGGAGATGCTTTCTCTTTCTGGATCAACTTTTCTCACTGTCCACTTCAACAATGGATGATTCATTCCATGGCAAACTGTAAGTGATTAATGCCGAGGCTAGTGGTCATTAATCTCCTCTACTTCAGATGAAACGCCGGTGCTAATGATCATCCAATCTAAACGATGGTGAAGCTATTGCAATTCAATCCCTGGTGATCCTAGTCAAAATGCCACAGACAAGGTTGGATCTTCCGAATCAGACAAGGAAGCTTTATGATTCTAGTCTATACCACAAAGTCCCTAATCGCCCCGTACCTCGGCTGAACAGATGTTCCCATGTCTCCAACGAAGTCGTGGATTAGCTATCTAAGAGATGTATAATGAAGCTTGTGATTCAATGCTATCGCGCTAGGGACTCGCAAGAACCCATATAGAAAATGGGTCATACTCTCGTTCCACCCGGTTTCATTAAGTTGAAGAAAGATACATCTTAGAATGGAATCAAACATAGATTGAAATTGAAACAGTCACAATATTAATCCATGAGTATCAGCAAAGCTCTTAACCTTAACCTAGGAGGTTTAGTTGCTCATAGCTTACAGAAAATAATAGTAGTAATGTGTCTGTGCTTCTCCCCTCCTGGGAGGCATGATCCTCAAAAGGAAGAAAGTCTCTTATTTATAATAAAATACTAGACCTTAAAGATGTTGTTCATATTTAAAAATTACAAAAATGTGATAAACTAAGCTAAAGGGTGCGAAAATCCACTTCCGGGCCCACTTGGTGAGTGTTTGAGCTGAGCTTGGGGTGAATCCACGTCCTAGTGCTCCTCTTGGGATGTTAAAAGCCGAGTTTGATCCCTTTTGGGCATCCAAACGCTAAGCTTGCTCCCTTTAGGGCCTTGAACGCCAGAAAGGGTATGTTTTGGGCGTTCAACACCCGTTTTGGACCTTCATTTCCAAAGACAAGCATAGACAAATATATATTGCTGAAAACCCCTGGAAGTTAGCTTTCCAATGCCATTAGAGCACGTCAATTGGACCTCGGTAGCTCCATAAATGCTTGTTTGAGTGCACGGAGGTCAGAAGTTGACAACATCTGCAGTCCTTTCTTTGTCTCTAAATTTGTCTTTTCTAAAACTTGCTAGTTAAGCCAAATTTTGAAAAAATTAATGCTTAAAATTTAAATGAGACTAATTAAATAAGAAAAATAAAAATGATAAAATAAAATAAAGAAGGAAAATGAAAATAAACTAAAATAAAAAAAAAAAAGAGAAACGAAAGAAGGTAAAAAAAAATCACAATTGAAGTTAAAGAAATATATCAAAAAAAATGAAATGAAGACAGGGGCTAGGTGAACGAAAAACAAGAAAAAAAATAAAGGAAAAAAAATGAAGAATAAAAATTAATAATACTAAAATAAAACTAATTAAAAGAAAAATTATCTAATCTAAGCAATCAAACAACGAATAGTTGTCATCACAGTTAATCCCCGGCAACGGCGCCAAAAACTTGGTGCAGAATTTAAAGCCCACAAACTAATCAGCAAGTGCACCGGGTCGTACCAAGTAATACCTCAGGTGAGTGAGGGTCGATCCCACGAGGATTTATGGACTAGGAAACAATGGTTAAGTGAATTACTTAGTTAGACAAACAGTAAATGGTGTATTGAGTGTTCAAAAGCATAGACAATAAATTCAGAATATCAGAAAGCAAACAGTTACCGGGTTGTGAAATATATGGAGAAAACTGTTAAGGCTTTAGAGTTATCTATTTTTCGGATGACTTTTCTTACTAACTATTTTAATCATGCAAGATTTAATTCATGGAAAACTATATCTGACTAAACCCTAATTCCTTAGACCTTTTTAGTCTCCTCTAACCTTCATCTACCGCCAATTCCTTGGTCACTTAATTTCAATTAGAGGGTGAAGTTCAATTCTAGTTTATATGCCACAAAAACCCTAATTACCTAAATATAAGAGGATTATATGTCATGTATCCCGTTAAGTCCAGATAATTAGAAATTAGGAGAATATGTTTTCAAGCTGTTGTTCAAGTAAAGAGCTTTTCCAAGTTATACAAGAACTCAATTAGAACCAAGGTAATACTTCTGTTCCACCCAGATTCATACAATAAAGAATGAAAATAATTCTTGAATCATAAATCAGTACCTGAATTAAAATAGAAATGTAATAGTATCAATCCATACAATAGACATAGCTCCTAACCTTAATGATGGAGGTTTGGTTGCTCATGGTTCAGAGAGAAAACAAGGATTCTGAAAAACTGTAAATTGCGGAATGAGGTAAGAGAAGAGATGAGCCCGAAGGGCTGATTCTTTTCCCTTTTGTATTAAATCCTAATTAATGTAAATTATATTTCCTAAAACTAATAAGATCTTTTCCTATTTTAAAATAAAATTGAAGCTTAATAAGAACAAATAGGAGATTGCGTGCTGGGTTCTAGGAAGGCTGGGGACCACTTGAATCCTTTATAACCCATGCCTAACTTGAGAGTGAGTTGTTCCTAACTTGGGTGGTACAGTGAGGAATGGCGCGCTGGGCTTAAGCGCTGCACCTTACTTGGAGATTCGTTGCGCCTTACTTGAGGAGCCAAGACAAATGTTGCGTGTTGTTGTTGTGCATTGCGGCTAACTTGAGAAATCTCAAGTTAGGCACAGCCTAGGCAGAACTCCTTGGACGCTTCTCTTTTATTCTGGCACCTAACTTGTGAATTCTCAAGTTAGGCGCAGCCTTGGCAGCCTTGGTCAATGGAGTATGGTTTATCTTCACTCCTACCTTGAGAATTCTCAAGTTAGGCACCACCCTTGCTAACTGACTTGGTGAAGAAGAAGTATGGACTATTATATATTATTGGAAAGCTCTAAAAGTTAGCCTTCCAATGCCACTAGAATCACGTCCATTGGACCTCTGTAGCTCGAGTTATTCAGTTTTGAGCGCAGAGAGGTCATGGTTGATAGCGTCATTCGCCTTCTTCTATTTTCTGTGGAAACTCCATCAAATCTAGCCGAATGCTACCTAAAACAAAAAGAATTGCACATGACTTAAAGTAGCATCCATAGTGACTAAAAGATAATTAATTCTTGATTAAACTCAACAAATTGAATGCAAATTCACTAGGAAAATATAGGAAATATGCTAACACATCAACAGCCCTGTCTCAGCCCCTATTTTTGCTTCTCCAGTCTGTGCCACCGCACCAATGATTGAGCCGCCGCCTTTGGGCCGGCGTTGCTTCACCCCACTTTCCTTCCCTGTCCGATTCCATTTTTATTTCTGCTTCTCCCAGGTTCAACCTCTGTTTCCATTTTGTTCTGGTTTCTTTAGTTAATTTCCTTTGTTTTTTTAAGTAGGATTGATTAATTAGTTTAATTTTGGTTAAATTAGGTTAGTTAGAGATGCATTTTTAGGTTTGTTTGATTAATGTTGCTGCTTGGAAATGTTGCTGTTTCATTGATTTGCCTTTGTGTTAAACTAGCTTGCTTGATGCTATTGCCTGGTTGTTCATTGTTGCTTTGTTCTTGCTGAGTGTTATTGCCTGAGCTTTTGTTCCCATTTGCAGTTCGTTGTTGGATTCAATTATGAGTAATTGCTTGAATTCATACTACTTACTTCTGGAATGATTATCGAATTCAATGCAACAAATGCTGATTGAGTCCATTATATTTTGTGCATTGTTGCTATTTTGGTGTAGTGTTTTAAGCTATTATTTTTGCTCATTGTTCAAAGAAAGAATGCTGCTTGATGCTATTGGCTTGGTTTAAATTGTTTATTGATGTTTTGTTGCTGTTTGTTAGCTTAATTGCTCATTTCATATGAACTCATATATGGTTTTTGTGTTTTTAATTGTTAATGAACTCATATGGAAATTGAATTGATTGATTAAAATTCGAAAATAGGCCAATTTACTGCGGAAATGCTGCCGAATTTTTCCTAGCCATGTTTTATTAAGTGACATTATCTTATTCGGTTCAATAATATTCTATTTGACGAAATCCTGTGTCAAAAAGAATCTTGTTTGCTAATTGGTTTTGGAAATTACCTCAAGAAATTTTCTATAACTTCTTTGTTCAATTCTTTAACTTCTTAGATTTTTTTTTTAATTTTGTGTTCTTCTTGAGCATTGAATAAGCCTTAATTGACTTTCAAATTGACCAATAAACTTGGATTTCATTTAAAAATTGGAGCCTCTTTTGCATGCTCTCACAAGGTTAAAGATTTCATTTTACCTATGTGGCTAAGTTGATTCATTTTCTCCAAGCCTAAATTACCTTAAGTCACATAGAGGATAAACTTTTCAATTCTTGTCTCAACCTTGTAACTTTCATGCCTCATCGGAATTTGGTGTTTGAATTTTTCTTGTTTACCTTTGTCAACACCAAAATGCCTCACCTTATGCTAAGTGAATATGCCCACTATTCTTTGATTACGTTCCTGTTCTGAGGGTTACCTGAAACTGAAGGACGATCTCGGATGAGATCTGTTATTGTGGCCAAAGCTGTCGTGTCCGACTTGTTGGATCTGGTGGTGCTGCTGATCCTTGATCACCGGAGGGTGGTGGTACCTACAAGAGACTCTGATGCTTAAGTTAGCACATGCTTTAGGCAGGTTTTTGTGTAAAATCAGAGTATGAGTTATACCTGGGTGCTCTAGTGTATTTATAATAGTGTGGGGTGACCTTCCTTTGAAATAAGATTGTTATCTTATCTTATCTTTTTGTGGAGGAGATCTTTATCTTTGGCCAACCGCCTTTAAGTGGGCTGTGATCTTCTGCTTTGGGCCTACTTGGGCCCTTATAGCAATTTGGCCGAGCTCTTTGGGAAGAGATCGGTGTCGACCAACAAAGAGGACAGTCGTTTTAATCTTCATCTAGCCCGTCTCGCCTAGCTCGTCTCATGGTATGAATAGTGCCCTACACGTATAATTGCATTACTCACTCAAGCATAAGCCATATTTTATTTTGTGAAGTTGAACGTGGCTTGCTTATTTTGGAAATTGTTGGAATTTTCAGAATTAAGGGACGTTTTTTGCTAGCGCATAACTTTTGCTTTTCTTTTTGTTTTCAACTAACTCTTTTCTTTTCTTTACATAACTTTTAACCTTTATTTTCTTTTTCAACTAACTCTTTTCTTTTTACTCACAAACTTTTAACTTTTCTTTTCTTTTTCAACTAACTATTTTCTTTTTACTCACATAACTTTTAACTTTCCTTTTACTTTTCAACTAACAAAACCTTAAACTATTTTTTTTTCTTCGTGCATAGTAACAACGCTCCTTAATTTTCTTTATCTTTGATAAACAAGCAAGTCATCTATCTTAGATTACTTAATTTGATTGGAAGTTACTTATGTTTGCCTGTTGAATCTCATGTATGCTTCCACTCAAATTTACATTATCTGTTCACTTCATATGCTGTTTTTTGACTTAGTTCTTTCTTTCTCAGCACCACCATCGTTATTGCAGCCACTCTATCACTTGACCCACCAGCTGACGGTGGAGGTGACGCAGTGACAACAACTTCCACTCCACATGATCTTGAGTACTGAGGACGGTGCTACATTTTAAGTGTGGGGAGGTCGTCCAATTTCACGAAACTGACTCCACACATTTTGTACAGATCGATCGGCAAGTATACTGGGTAGTCCAAGTAATACCTCAGGTGAGTGAGGGTCGATCCCACGGAGATTGTCGGTTTGAGCAAGTGATGATTGGAAATTCACTACATCACTATAATGAACCCCTCTTGGCAAGTATACCAAATTATCATCAATTAATTACTCAGAATGAGTGAGGTTGAATCCCATAGAGATTGATTGATTGAACAACTTTAGTTACTGGGTGATTTATTCAAGCTAATCAAGAAGAATTGTTGAGTGCAGAATTCTAAAGAGCAGAATTATAATTGACTTAACAATAAAGGAAAGCAATAAAGTGTAGAAATGTAAAGAACATGAAAGTAAATTGCAGAAATATAAATGACTGAATTATAAATGGGGAATAGGTTAATAGCAAAAATTAAAGAAAGCTATAAAGAATAGGGAAGATAAGGATAGGGAAGATTCATTGAAGTTGAGAGATGTTGCTCTCTTTGGACTAAATTCAGATCATCTCATCTTCTCTCATGCAACTCATTGGCCTCTTGGCAATCATGATTAATTGAACCCCAACTCCTTGGTGATTCAATCTCTCAAATCTTGGTAATCAGCCAATTCCTTGGTCTAATTGCTCATGAAGAGAGATAGGCTTGGTCCCTGATTTTACTGCACGTCCTCATAAATCTAAGTAATTGGGTAGATTTTATGTCATAATATCCAATCCCAAAACTCAGATATACTCAATGCGAGAAGGGGTTTCAAGCATGATTTCATGTTTCCTTTTCGAAGGCTCCCATGAAACCCATTTTACATTCAATCTCTTTTCCAAGATGATTGAACACTAAGCATGAAGAACGAAATTCCTTCTAGCAAATCAAAGAAAGATGAAGAGAAGAAGAAATTCACTATCAATTAATCCATCAAGTACAACAGAGCTCCCTCCCCCAATGAGAGGGAGTTTAGCTACTCATAGCATAGAGAAAAGTACAAGAGATGGAAGAAGATGAAGTAAAGTAAGTGTAAAAGTAAAAGTCCCAAGCTAACAACCAACCCCTTTTTAGTACTCTTCAAGGTGTATTTATACTACTCCTATTCTAGAAAATGAAAAATTACAAAAGGAAAAGAAAATTACGATTGAAAACAAAAGAGAAAAACCATTAAATTGAAGCATACGAGTGGCGTGTACGCGGCGTGTGAGTGGCGTGCCACGCCTAGCTCATTAGCTTGGCTTGACGTGTGATGAGCGGATAATTTATACGCTTTTTAGCATTGTTTTTACATAGTTTTTAGTATGATTTAGTGAGTTTTTAATATATTTTTATTAGTTTTTAAATAAAAATCACATTTCTGGACTTTACTATGAGTTTGTGTGTTTTTCTGTGATTTCAGGTATTTTCTGGCTGAAATTAAGGGACTTGAGCAAAAATCAGATTCAGAGGCTGAAGAAGGACAGCAGATGCTGTTGGATTCTGACCTCCCTACACTCAAAGTGGATTTTCTGGAGCTACATGAGTCCAAATGGTGCGCTCTTAATTGCGTTGGAAAGTAGACAGCCAGTGCTTTCCTGTAATATCAAATAGTCCATGCTTTGCCCTAGTAGACGATGCAAACTGGCATTTAACGCCAGCATTCTGCCCTATTCTGGCGTTAAACGCCAGAAACAAGTTGCAAAACAGAGTTAAACGCCAGAAACAAGCTACAAACCGGCGTTCAACTCCAAGGAAGACCTCTACACGTGAAAGCTTCAACGCTCAGCCCAAGCACACACCAAGTGGGCCAGGAAGTGGATTTCTGCATCATTTACTTATTTCTGTAACCCTAGTAACTAGTTTAGTATAAATAGAACTTTTTAATATTGTGTTAGGGATCTTTGTCACTTTTGAGATTATCCTTGTATCACTTTTGATCTCTTGATCACGTTTAGGGTGCTGGCCATTCGGCCATGCCTGGACCTTGTTCTTATGTATTTTCAATGGTAGAGTTTCTACACACCATAGATTAAGGTGTGGAGCTCTGCTGTTCCTCATGAATTAATGCAAAGTACTGTTGTTTTTCTATTCAATTCAAGCCTATTTCTTCTCTAAGATATTCATTCGCACACAAGAACATGATGAATGTGATGATTATGTTACGCTCGTCATCATTCTCACTTATGAACACGTGCCTGACAAACACTTCCGTTCTACATGCAAACAAGCTTGAATGCATATCTCTTAGCCTCCTGATCTACGATCAGAGTCTTTGTGGTATAGGCTAGAATTATTGGTGGCCATTCTTGAGATCCGGAAAGTATAAACCTTGTCTATGGTATTCTGAGTAGGATCTGGGAAGGGATGGCTGTGACGAGCTTCAAACTCGCGAGTGCTGGGCGTAGTGACAGACGCAAAAGGATTACTGAATCCTATTCCAGTATGATCGAGAACCGACAGATGATTAGCCGTGCGATGACAGCACATTTTGGACCATTTTCACTGAGAAGACGGGATGTAGCCATTGACAACGGTGATGCGCAACATACAGCTTTCCATGGAAAGGAGTATGAAGGATTGGATGAAGGCAGTAGGAAAGTAGAGATTCAGAAGGAACTAAGCATCTCCATACGCTTATCTGAAATTCTCACCAATGAATTACATAAGTATCTCTATCCTATCATATGTTTTATTTATATTTTAATTATTAAAACTCTATAACCATTTAAATCTGCCTGACTGAGATTTACAAGGTGACCATAGCTTGCTTCAAGCCAACAATCTCCGTGGGATCGACCATTACTCACGTAAGGTTTATTACTTGGACGACCCAGTGCACTTGCTGGTTAGTTGTGCGAGATTGTGAAGAAGAACTAAGATTAAGAATGTGCGTATTAAGTATTTAGCGCCGTTACCAAGGAAAGAACGATCACAATTTCGTGCACCAAGTTTTTGGCGCCGTTGCCGGGGATTGTTCGAGGTTGGACAACTGACGGTTCATCTTGTTGCTCAGATTAGGTAATTTTATTTTATTTTTAAGCTTTTTTATTTCTTATTTTTGAAATTAATAAAAAAAATTTCTTCTTTTTCGTTTTTCCCAAAATAATTTTTGAAAAAACCAAAAAATTCTTATAAAATCATAAAAACCAAAAATTTTTTGTTTCTTGTTTGAGTCTAGTGTCAATTTGTAAGTTTGGTGTCAATTGCATCTTTTTAATTTTTCTTAAAATTTTTGAAAATTCACGCATGTGTTCTTCGTGATCTTCAAGTTGTTCTTGATGATTTTCTATGTTTGATCTTTAATTTTTCTTGTTTTGTGTCTTTTCTTGTTTTTCATATGCATTTTCAATTTGTTAGTGTCTAAAGTTTGGTGTCTTGCATGTTTTTCTTTTCTTAAAAATTTTCAAAAATAAGTCTTGATGTTCATCTTTATCTTCAAAGTGTTCTTGGTGTTTATCTTGACATTCAAAGTGTTTTTGCATGCATTAGTTGTTTTGATTCATAATTTCAATGTTTTGTGTCAACTTTGTGTTTTTCTCTTTCATCATTAAAAATTTAAAAATAAAAAAAAGATCTTTCTCTTTTTCTTCTCATAAGTTTCGAAATTTTGGTTTGATTTAGTCAAAAAGTTTCAAAATTTAGTTGTTTCTTGCTAATCAAGTCAAAATTTCAATTTAAAAGTTATACCTTTTCAAATCTTTTTTAAAAATCAAATCTTTTTCAATTTTTTATATTTTCAAAAATTTTTAAAATTAATTTTCAAAACCTTTTTCTTATTTTTACTTCATATTTTCGAATTTATTACTAACATTTAATATTTTGATTCAAAAATTTCAAGTTGTTACTTGCCTATTAAGAAAGGTTCAATCTTTAATTTTTAAAATCATATCTTTTTGTTTCTTGTTAGTGAAGTAATCAACTTTAATTTTCAAAATCAAATCTTTTTAAATTTCTTTTTCAAATCTTTTTCAAAATAAATTTCAATCATATCTTTTTCAAAAACAATTTCAAAATCTTTTCTAACTTCTTATCTAACTTCTTATCTTTTCAAAATTGATTTTCAAATCTTTTTGTCAATTAATCTTATCTTGTTTGATTCTTATCTTTTTCAAATCCACCGAACTAATTCTCTCTCTCTAATTTTCGAAAATCACTAACTTCTTTTTCAAAATTCCTTTTTAATTAACTAATTGATTTAAATTTTAATTTAATTTTATTTCTCTTCATAAATTTCGAATTTTAACTTTAATTTTAAATTAAAAACAAAAATATTTTTATTTTATTTTATTTTCTAATTCTTCCATCTCTCATCTCCTTCTAATTATTTATTTATCTACTAACACTTCTCTTCTACTAAAAAATTTGAACCCACTCTTCTCCTCTGTGTTCGAATTCTTATCTTTTCCTTCTTCTATTCTTCTCTTCTTATACTCACATAAGGAATCTCTATACTGTGACATAGAGAATTCCATCTTTTCTTTTCTGTTCTTTTCTTTTTCATATGAGTAGGAACAAGGATAAGAACATTCTTGTTGAAGTTGATCCTGAACTTGAAAGGACTCTGCAGAGGAAGCTAAGGGAAGCTAAAACACAACGCTCTGAAGAGGACTTTACTGAAATTTTTGAAAAAGAAGGAGACATGGCCGAACCCAACAAAGGAACCCTGTGAGTAATGGGACGCCTCAGAGGAAGGGAGTTCTTGAAATTGATACTCTGAATGCCATATTGGCTCAGAACAAAATATTGACTCAGTAAGTCAATATGATTTGTCAGAGTCTGAATGGATTGCAAGCTGCATCCAACAGTACTGAAGAAGCATCTTCTGAAGAAGAAGCTTATGATCCTGAGAACCCTGCAATAGCAGAGGTGAATTACATGGGTGAACCCTATGGAAACACCTACAATACCTCATGGAGAAATCATCCAAATTTCTCATGGAAGGATCAACAAAAGCCTCAACAAGGCTTTAATAATGGTGGAAGAAACAGGTTTAGCAATAGCAAGCCTTTTCCATCATCCACTCACCAACAGACAGAGAATTCTGAGCAGAATTCATCTAGCTTAGCAAATATAGTCTCTGATCTATCTAAGGCCACTCTAAGTTTCATGAATGAAACAAGGTCCTCCATTAGAAATTTGGAGGCACAAGTGGGCCAGCTGAGTAAAAGAGTCACTGAAACTCCTCCTAGTACTCTCCCAAGCAATACAGAAGAAAATCCAAAGAGAGAGTGCAAGGCCATTGATTTGACCATCATGGCCGAACCTACAAGGGAGGAGGGGGACGTGAATCCCAATGAGGTAGACCTCATGGGACGTCCTCTGAACACTAGAGGGTTCCTCAATGAGGACCTGAAGGAATCTGAGGCTCATACAGAGACCATAGAGGTTCCATTCAACCTGCTTCTGCCCTTCATGAGCTCTGATGAGTATTTTTCCTCTGAAGAGGATGAAGACATTACTGAAGAGAAAGTTGCTAAGTACGTTGGTGCAATCATGAAGCTGAATGCCAAATTATTTGGTAATGAGACTTGGGAAGATTAACCTCCCTTGCTCACCAATGAACTGAATGCATTGGATAGGCAGAAATTACCTCAAAAGAAACAGGATCCTGGTAAATTCTTAATACCATGTACCATAGGCACCATGACCTTTGAGAAGGCTCTGTGTGACCTAGGGTCAGGCATTAACCTTATGCCACTCTCTGTAATGGAGAAACTTGGGATCTTTGAGGTATAAGCTGCCAGAATCTCATTAGAGATGGCAGACAACTCAAAAAAACTGGCTTATGGACAAGTAGAGGACGTGCTAGTAAAGGTTGAAGGCCTTTACATCCCTGCTGATTTTATAATCCTAGACACTGGGAAGGATGAGGATGAATCCATCATCCTTGGAAGACCCTTCCTAGCCACAACAAAAGCTGTGATTGATGTGGACAGAGGAGAATTAGTCCTTCAACTGAATGACGACAAACTTGTGTTTAAAACTCAAGGATCTCCTTCTGTAACCATGGAGATGAAGCATGAAAAGCTTCTCTCACTACAGAGTCAACCAAAGCACCCACAGTCAAATTCTAAGATTGGTGTTGGGAGGTCCCAACAATGCTCTGAACATCTGTGAGGCTCCATGAGAGCTCATTGTCAAGCTATTGACTTTAAAGAAGCGCTTGTTGGGAGGCAACCCAATGTTATTTAATTATATCTATTTATTTTCTATTGCTATTTTATGTTTTTTTAGGTTGATGATCATGTAAGGTCACAAAAACTATTGAAGAATCAAAAACAGAATGAAAAATAGCATTAAAAACAGCTCACCCTGGAGGAAGAGCTTACTGGCATTTAAACGCCAGTAAGAAGCATCAAACTGGTGTTTAACGCCAGAAAGAAGCATCGTTAAACGCCAGAAACAAGCACCAGACTGGCGTTTAATGCCATAACAGAGCATGGAATTGGCGTTTAATGCGAAGAATGGGAGAAAGGCTGGCATTAAATGCCAGAAACAAATAGCAAGCTGGCGTTTAATGCCAGACATGCATTCTAAGGGCGTTTTGCACGCCTAATTAGAGCAGGGATGCTAAGTCCTTGACCCCACAGGATCTGTGGACCCCACAGGATCCCCACCTACCCCACCTCTCTTCCCCAAATACCCATCACCAATTACCTCCGTACCTCTTCCCTAAATACCCTTAACCACTCACATCCATCCACTATTCCCCATAAACCCCACCTGCCTCCAAAATTCAAATTCTTTTTCCTCCCAAACCCAACCCTAATGGCCGAAACCTACCCTCCTCCCCACCCGTATATAAACCCCTCAACACTACTCCATTTTCACACATTACAACCACCACTTCTCCCCCTTGGCCGAATACACCTTCTCCCTCCTTCTCCTCCATTTTCTTCTTCTTCTACTACTTTCTTTCTTCTTTTGCTCGAGGACGAGCAAACCTTTTAAGTTTGGTGTGGTAAAGGCATTGCTTTTTATTTTTTCATAACTATTAATGGCACCTAAGGCCAGAGAAACCTCAAGAAAGAGGAAAGGAAAGGCAATTGCTTCCACCTCTGAGTCATGAAAGATGGAGAGATTCATCTCAAAGGTCCATCAAGACCACTTCTATGAAGTTGTGGCCAAGAAGAAGATGATCCCTGAGGTCCCTTTTAAGCTCAAAAAGAGCGAATTTTCAGAGATCCGACAAGAGATTAGAAGAAGAGGATGGGAAGTTCTCTCTAATCATATTCAACAAGTCGGGATCTTAATGGCTCAGGAGTTCTATGAAAACGCATGGATCACTAGGAACCATGATCAAAGTATGAACCCAAATCCAAAGAATTGGCTTACAATGCTTCGGGGGAAATACTTAGATTTCAGTCCGGAAAATGTAAGGTTGGCATTCAACATGCCAATGATGCAAGAAAATGCACGCCCCTACATTAGAAGGGTCAACTTTGATCAAAGGTTGGACCAAGTCCTCATGGACATATGTGTGGAAGGAGCTCAATGGAAAGTTGACTCAAGAGGCAAGCCGGTTCAGTTGAGAAGACCGGACCTTAAGCCTGTAGCTAGAGGATGATTGGAGTTCATTCAACGCTCAATTATTCCTACTAGCAACCAGTCTGAAGTTACTGTAGACCGGGCCATCATGATCCATAGTATCATGATTGGGGAGGAAGTGGAAGTTCACGAGGTTATACCTCAAGAACTCTACAAGGTGGCTGACAAGTCCTCCACTTTGGCAAGGTTAGCCTTTCCTCACCTCATTTGCCACCTCTGCAATTCGGCTGGAATTGACATAGAGGGAGATATCCTCATTGATGAGGACAAGCCCATCACTAAGAAAAGGATGGAGCAAACAAAAGATCATGGACCTCAACAAGATCATGAGAAAATTCCTCACCATGAAATCCCTGAGATGCCTCAAGGGATGCACTTCCCTCCACAAAACTATTGGGAGCAAATCAATACCTCCCTAGGAGAATTAAGTTCCAACATGGGACAACTAAGGATGGAACACCAAGAGCACTCCATCATTCTCCATGAGATTAGAGAAGATCAAAGAGCTATGAGGGAGGAGCAACAAAGACAAAGAAGAGACATAGAGGAGCTCAAGAGCACCATTGGTTCTTCAAGAAGAGGAAGATGCCACCCTCACTAAGGTGGACTCGTTCCTTAATCTCCTTGTTCTTATTTTCCTGTTTTTTGGTTTTTGAGCCTTATGTTTTATTTATGTTTGTGTCTTTACTACATGATCATTAGTGTTTAAGTGTCTATGTCTTAAAGCTATGAATGTCCTATGAATCCATCACCTATTTTAAATGAAAAATGCTTTAATTACAAAAGAACAAGAAGTATATGAATTTTAAATTCATCCTTGAAATTAGTTTAATTATTTTGATGTGGTGACAATACTTTTTATTTTCTAAATGAATGCTTGAATAGTGCATATGTCTTTTGAATTTGTTGTTTATGAATGTTAAAATTGTTGGCTCTTGAAAGAATGATGAAAAAGGAGAAATGTTATTTGATGATCTGAAAAATCATAAAAATGATTCTTGAAGCAAGAAAAAGCAGTGAATAGAGAAAACCTTGCGAAAAAAAAAGAAGGCGAAAAAAAGAAAGAAAAAGAAAAAAAAAGCAAGAAGAAAAAGCCAATAGCCCTTAAAACCAAAAGGCAAGGGTAATAAAAAGGATCCAAGGCTTTGAGCATCAGTAGATAGGAGGGCCCAAAGGAATGAAATCCTGGCCTAAGCGGCTAAACCAAGCTGTCCCTAACCATGTGCTTGTGGCGTGAAGGTGTCAAGTGAAAACATGAGACTGAACGGTTAAAGTCGAGGTCCAAAGCAAAAAGAAGAGTGTGCTTAAGAACCCTGGACACCTCTAACTGGGGACTCTAGCAAAGCTGAGTCACAATCTGAAAAGGTTCACCCAGTTATGTGTCTGTGGCATTTATGTATCCGGTGGTAATACTGGAAAACAAAGTGCTTAGGGCCACGGCCAAGACTCATAAAGTAGCTGTGTTCAAGAATCAACATACTAAACTAGGAGAATCAATAACACTATCTAAATTCTAAGTTCCTATTGATGCCAATCATTCTGAACTTCAATGGATTAAGTGAGATGCCAAAACTGTTCAGAGGCAAAAAGCTACTAGTCCCGCTCATTTAATTGGAGCTAAGTTTCATTGATATTTTGGAGTTTATAGTATATTCTCTTCTTTTTATCCTATTTTATTTTCAGTTGCTTAGGGACAAGCAACAATTTATGTTTGGTGTTGTGATGAGCGGATAATTTATACGCTTTTTGTCATTATTTTTACATAGTTTTTAGTATGATTTAGTTAGTTTTTAATATATTTTTATTAGTTTTTAAATAAAAATCATATTTCTTGACTTTACTATGAGTTTGTGTGTTTTTCTGTGATTTCAGATATTTTCTGGCTGAAATTGAGGAACTTGAGCAAAAATCAGATTCAAAGGCTGAAGAAGGACTGTAGATGCTGTTGGATTCTGACCTCTCTGCACTCAAAGTGGATTTTCTGGAGCTACTTGAGTCCAAATGGCGTGCTCTCAATTGCGTTGGAAAGTAGACATCCGGGGCTTTTGATAAATATATAATAGTTTATACTTTGCCTAAGTTTAGACAACTTAAACTGGCGTTTAATGCCAGATTTCTGCCCTATTCTGGCGTTAAATGCGAGACACAAGTTACAAAGCAGAGTTAAACACCAGAAACAAGTTACAAACTGGCGTTCAACTCCAAGAAAGACCTCTACACGTGAAAGCTTCAATGCTCAGCCCAAGCACACACCAAGTGGGCCTGGAAGTAGATTTCTGCATCATTTACTTATTTCTGTAACCCTAGTAACTAGTTTAGTATAAATAGATTTTTTTACTATTGTGTTAGGGATCTTTGATCACTTTTGATACTATCCTTGTATCACTTTTGATCTCTTGATCACGTTTAGGGGGTTGGCCATTCGGCCATGCCTGGACCTTGTTCTTATGTATATTCAACGGTAGAGTTTCTACACACCATAGATTAAGGTGTGGAGCTTTGCTGTTCCTCATGAATTAATGCAAAGTACTGTTGTTTTACTATTCAATTCAAGCCTATTTCTTCTCTAAGATATTCATTCACACAAAAGAACATGATGAATGTGATGATTATGTGACGCTCATCATCATTCTCACTTATGAACGCGTGCCTGACAAACACTTCCATTTTACATGCAAACAAGCTTGAATGCATATCTCTTAGCTTCCTGATCTACGATCAGAGTCTTCGTGGTATAGGCTAGAATCTGGGAAACAAGTCTAAACCTTGTCTGTGGTATTCTGAGTAGGATCTGGGAAGGTATGGCTGTGACGAGCTTCAAACTCGCGAGTGCTGGGCGTAGTGACAGATGCAAAAGTATTACTGAATCCGATTCCAGTATTTTCGAGAACCGACAGATGATTAGCCATGCGGTGACAGCGCATTTTGGACCATTTTCACTGAGAGGACGGGATGTAGCCATTGACAACGGTGATGCCCAACATACAGCTTGCCATGGAAAGGAGTATGAAGGATTGGATGAAGGCAGCAGGAAAGCAGAGATTCAGAAGGAACAAAGCATCTCCATACGCTTATCTAAAATTTTCACCATTGAATTACATAAGTATCTCTATCCTATCTTACGTTTTATTTATATTTTAATTATTAAAACTCTATAACCATTTGAATCTACCTGACTGAGATTTACAAGGTGACCATAGCTTGCTTCAAGCCGACAATCTCCGTGGGATCGACCCTTACACACGTAAGGTTTATTACTTGGACGACCCAGTGCACTTGCTGGTTAGTTGTGCGAGATTGTGAAGAAGAACTAAGATTAAGAACGTGTGTATTGAGTTTTTAGCGCCGTTACCAAGGAATGAACGATCACGATTTCGTGCACCAACGTGCCACGTCTGGCTCCCAAGTGGCATGCCCCAAAGTGATGTCTTCCTTCTTCCTCTCTGGTAAATTAAACTAGCGTGGCCCTCCCAGAACTGGCATGCCACGCCTTCAGCAAAGTCCTCATCCTTCTCCTTTGGAAAGTATAGCTAGCGTGTGGTACACGAAATCGTGATCTCACACTTTTCTCACAACTTCGTGCAGCTGACCAGCAAGTGCACTGGGTCATCCAAGTAATAAACCTTACATGAGCAAAGGTCGATCCCACGGAGATTGTCGGCTTGAAGCAAGCTATGGTCATCTTGTAAATCTCAGTTAGACGGATTCAAATGGTTATGAGGTTTTGATAATTAACATATAAATAAAACATAAAATAAAATAAAGTTACTTATATATTTCACTGCTGAGAATTTCAGATAAGCATCTGGAGATTCTTTGTTGCTTCTGAACCTCTGCTTTCCTATTGCCTTCTTCCAACCATCCGTTACTTCCTTCCATGGCAAGCTGTAAGATCCTCTCAGTGAAAATGGTCTTCTACAGTTTCTGCACGGCTAATCAACTGTTAAATTTCTCGTCTCGGATGAAAAATACCAGGTACAGCTACCGCATGGCTAATCATCTGTCGGTTCCCGCTAGCGTCGGAATAGAATCCATTGATCCTTTTGCATACTGTCACTTGCGCCCAACATTCGCAGGTTTGAAGCTCGTCACAGTCATTCCTTCCCGGATCCTACTCGGAATACCACAGACAAGGTTTAGACTTTTCGGATCCCAGGAATGGCTGCCAATAATTCTAACCTATACCACGAAGATACTAATCTCACGGACTCGGTCTGTGTATTAGATATCCAAGAGAGTATACTCCAGCTGTCGTACAATGACTATGTTGAACATCATGCAGACCGCTTTGTGGTTGTCAGGCACGCGATCTTGGCTAAGCGAGTAACGAAGATTGTGTGATTGTCACGGGTCACCCCTTCATTCTGACTTAACTAAATTAAGAACGAGAGTATATCTTAGAGAAGAAGTAGGCGTGAATTTAATAGAAAATAGTAGTAATTGCGTTAATTCATGAAGAACAGCAAAGCTCCACACCTTAATCTATGGTGTGTAGAAACTCCACCGTTGAAAATACATAAGTGAAAAAGGTCTAGGCATGGCCGTGAGGCCAGCCTCCAAACGTGAACAATGATCAAAAGATATTCCAAAAGATCAAATGCTGTCAAAAGCCCTAAAATAAGTCTCTAAAGGTAGTTTTTATACTAAACTAGTAACCTAGGTTTATAGAAAATGAGTAACTAAGTACAGATAGTGCAGAAGTTCACATCCGGGGCCTACTTGGTGTGTGCTTGGGCTGAGCTTTGAGCTTTACACGTGCATAGGCTGTTCCTGGAGTTAAACGCCAGCTTTGGTGCCAGTTAGGGCGTTTAACTCCAATTCTGGTGCCAATTTGGGCGTTTTACCCCAAGATGTTTTAGCCTGTCTTTAGACGCCAGTTTGAGCCATATATATTGCTGGAAAGCCCAGGATGTCTAATTTCCAACGCAATTAAGATCGCGCCAATTGGGCTTCTGTAGCTCCAGAAAATCGACTTCGAATGCAGGAGGGTCAGAATCCAACAGCATCTGTAGTCCTTTTTCAGCCTCTGAATCAGATTTTTGTTCAGGTCCCTCAATTTCAACCAGAAAATACCTGAAATCACAGAAAAACACAAAAACTCATACTAAAGTCCAGAAATGTGATTTTTGAATAAAAACTAATAAAAATATAATAAAAAGTAACTAAAATATACTAAAAACTATGTAAAAACAATGCCAAAAAGGGTATAAATTATCCGCTCATTAGCATGCCACGCCCTTGTTAAGCTCTTCAACCTTCTTCTCTGGTCACTCGTACTGGCGTGCCATGCCCAGGTATGGCATGCCACACCCTCATTAGGATCTTCATTCTCTTCTCTGAAATGTTGAACTGGGGTGTCACGCCTAGGACTGGCGTGCCACGCCCATTGTGGTGCATGGACATTTCCTTTTGATCCAGTAAGCTGGCGTACCATGCCCAGGACTCAAGTGGCATGCCCATGATGCGAACAAGATTGGCGTGCCACGCCAAAAACGCCAACTGGCATGCCCATTGATACTTTGGCTTGGCGTGCCACGCCTAAAGTCTCAAGTGGCACGCCTTCGATGTCCCTTCTTCTCTGGGAGTTTGCATTGGCACTCCACGCCTTCGACCTGGCGTGCCACGCCCTTGTTAAGGTCTTTATGCACCTTTTCTAGTTTGGTGAACTGGCGTGCCACGCACAGAGCTCAAGTGGCACGCCTATGATGATGGTTGAACTCACAATCTTGGTGTGCCACGCCCATAGTAAAACCTTAGGATTCCTCTCTGGAAAAGATAATTGGTGTGCCACGCCTGGCCTTGGCGTGCCACGCCCTATGAAACTCTTCAAGGACTCCTTCCTGATTCATGTGCCTGGCGTGCCACACCCATAGTAATCCATCATGGGCTCTCTCTGGAGATGATAACTAGCGTGCCACACCCTACCTTGGCAAGCCACGGCCATAGAAACTCTTCCAATCTATTTCTTGGAAATAATAGCTGGCTTTCCATTACCACAGTTGGCGTGCCATGCCCAGTCAAAATGGTGAAGTTTGCACTAAGTGGCACGCCCAGCACACAGGCCCAGCTCTTTTTTCTTGCTTTCTTCCTCTTTTGTTGCTCTTTTCACCTGAAATTCAAGCAAGACTCATTCCAAAGCAATGTCCCATATATTCATCATATAGTTGATGTAATTGCATCAATTAAATGAGATTCACCAATTCTATGGTCCTTTTAGATAAGAGAAAGAGGTAGATGATATAAGTCATCATAACACCAAACATAAATTTTGCTTGTCCCTAAGGAAATCAATGTGAATTGTTCTAATTGACTGAAACTTGACCCTTAAGAGAATGTATTCACAATTAAAGATAGAGGCTAAGTATCAAATCATGCATGAACTTTGTTATTGCTTTCATATCGGAATGAACTCTTAGACTTTTGAGGACCCTTTTAAGTGCTGTTAGAGCCCTTTCTATTGATTGTCACCTTGAAGTAGTAAGGGTTATTATCTTTCTTTTGATTGCTCTTTTTCTTTCATTACACTTTAGTTCCCTTTATTGACCATGACTCTAAGTGTTTTGTCTCAAGACAACCCTTTAAAGTAAGCTTTCAATTAGCACTCCCAAACCAGTTGGTTTTAGGGTACTAGATGTTGAAACACCCGTAAGAATTTACTTGCACAGGTCTCTCTTATTGACACATCTTCACCACAAGCATCTACTAGGATCTTGGCCCTTTGAGCTATTTATTTTTTTCTTTTTTCCTAGTAGTTGATGCTCAGAGCCTTGCGTCTTGCTTCCTACTTCTAGGTTCTATTGATATTCAAGGGTCATCCTATGTCCGCTAGGTCTAGTTGTTTCATTATGGATTACTCACTTCCAAACTTCAATTCATGGTTTTATACTTGTTTCTCATCTCTTATTTTGAATCCAACTCACTTGGGTCTTAGTTTCTTACTCTTATTTTACAACAACTCATCATTAACTCTTTGTGGAAACAAACTAATTTTACTGATGTAGTGAAAACTTAACAAAATACATTTTCTTTCTCAAGATAAAACTGGAATTTAAAGGACTCATAGAAGGACTCTAAAACTCATAAAAAAATAACTAGCATATTAAAATGAACTTTTAAACAGCAAATTTAGAAAATAGCTTTCAATTGAGACTCAACCACCTTTTACTCATCAACAGCTCAATGCATAGGTCCCTTCCCTTTATCCTTCTTCTTGGATGACTCATCACCATCTTTCTTTTTGGAGGCTCCTTCTTGTGTTGGGGTGTCTTTTAGCTTCCAAAAGCCTAGCCTCCTCATGAAGGTCCTCTCATCCTCCTTGTGATTGGCCAATATCTCCACTTGCCTAGCTCTCAGCTCTTCCATTCCTTGCATGAAAGTTGGATAGTTGGGGTTTAGAGTGGCTACCACATTACACAAGTGATTCAGCTTTGCTTGTTTGTTTATGTCGTATTGTCTCCTTGATGTGGTCCTAGCCTTATATAGGGACCTAAATTCAGCAAGGTTCCTCTGTTGAACTTCTTGTTGCTCCATGATCTTGTTGAGGCTGCCTTGCATCTCTCTCCAATGGAATTGCCCTTGCTACTCCTTGATTTGCTCCACACTTTCTTGGAGTTGCTGGATACTCTCTTGTATTTACTCCCATTCTTTTTGTTGCTCCATAAGTTATGTGATGTCCTCTTGCATATGGTGGATGTTTCCTTACATTTCTTTCCAATTAATACCTTCTAGGAATTGTGCTTGAAACTGTGGAATTGGTGCTTGGACATAAGCTTTTTCTTGTTGTGGTGGCCCTTGTAGTTCTTGCACATGAGCCCTATGTTCTCTGGATCTTTGTAGTGGGTTGATGGCCACCACTTTCACCATCTTCTTGGCAGTTATTGGCTTATCTTGCTCCAGCAGGGTCTCATCAATCACAGTCTCTACTCCAGCCTCATCACATAGTCGCTGGATAATGCTTGGAAAGGCCAACCTTGTACTATCTTTGGTGCTTTTCAGAACCCTATGAATGTTGGCCGCTATCATCTCCCCCTCATTTATGTTCTCCCCTTTCATTATGCTGTAAATCAACAAAGCTCGCTCCAAGGTTACCTCCGAAGTGTTGGTGGTTGGGTTGAGAGATCTCCTTACAAAATTAAGCCACCCTCTAGCTTGAGTGCACAAGTCTCTTCTCCTCAATTGGTCTGGCCTTCTATCCTTGTCATTGATCCACTGGGTGTTGAGGATGCATATCTCATTCAAGATATCTTCGAAGCCTGGATCAAGTTGCTTCACCCTTTCTATATAGCTTCAATTGGACCTAGTGCACCTTACTTCCAGCATTCTATCCAAGTTCGCAGGGCTATAGTCAATGCTCTTCCCCCTCACATAACTTTGGTAGTCAAGTTGTTGAACCCGCTGTGGCATGGCATTGGCGTAGAACTCCCTCACTAGGCTCTCCTCCACCTTCTTTGGTAGGTTGCAGAAGATTGCCTAGCCCCTACTGTTGATCTCAATGGTGATTTCCCTATGCTCATCTCTCCCTAGTTGGAAGCCAACCTCAGGGATTATTTGTCTCCCACTCGCCCACCCATAAAACTAGTTTTGGTGGAAGAATGAGAGGAACTTGAACTCATTGTAGCTTGAGGACCTAGAGAAGGTTTCCTTGGTCTCTCTCTTCTTTGAACTAGTGGCTTTTGATGGTGCCATTTAAGTGTGGTGAGAAAGGTTAGAAGAGTAATGAAAATGGTTAAAAGAAAGAGGAAAAAGAAAGCAAAGCAAGGTTTGATTCAACACTAAACTTAGGACTTGATTGTCCCAATCAAGAAAGCAAGAAAGAAAGAAAGAAGGCAAGAAAGTAGAGAAAGAGGGTATATGGTTTCGGTATGAAAGGAGAGGTATGAGTGGTGTTATGAAGAAAAGTGAGTGAGGCAATATATAGGGAGGAAAGAAGGGTCTGGAAGGGTGCATTTGATGACCCAAATTAAAGTTTTCAACCTTGATATTGGTGCCTAGCGTGGGAGAGCGCCAACCCAAAGGCTGTTCAGCTTTCTTTAGGATTTTAACTTCCAAAGTGTGAAGTACACTTTGACCTATTGACTTGATGAGTGTTCAATGCCTTGTGGAACCCACCTCTTCCTGAAAATTCAGTTACAAACTCTCATTAGTGATCAAAAGTTGCTTCATTTTCCTCCAATTAAATGGCATTCAGTTTGTGTGTCTCTTGGACACCAAACTTATATTCATTGCATTTAGTAATTGGCTCATGATTAGACTTTATTGTATACATTATGATTGGAATAATTTAATTCCTCATGACTTTCCACTTCTACTCTATGTGTACATAATAAAGTAACCTTTTCATTTACCCTACCAATTTACTACTTGCATTAGGATATTAATCAATTGGGTTGAACTTGAATGCACGTATGGATTTCTTATGGTGGTGGCTACACCAAACTTAACTTTAGGCTTACTCTTAAGATCAATTCCATTGTTATTATGTAAGCTCAAAATAAGTGGGTTGGTGGCCACACCAAACTTAGCTCTTTAGCTAGTTTCTCAACCCAATTAACAACATCATATAGTGTAGCATGCAAGGTTGCACTTCCAGCAAGACTAGAAAAACTTTTGAAGTTCAAATCAAAGAAGCTACCAACTAAATAACTAAACTATAGACTGAAAAATAATCAACTAAAGTAACTAAACCTAAGCTAATCTAGAAAGCTTGAAATTGAAAAGATATGAGTGTTGGGGTGCCTCCAAACGAGCGCTTCTTTAATGTCACTAGCTTGACGGTTCTTCCTCTTCAGCTGAGGTTATAGGTCACTCTTTGCTCATCTAGTGTGTCTCCCAAGTAGTGCTTAAGTCTGTGGCCATTGACAGTAAAAGTCCTCTGAGTTTTCTCATCCTTAAGCTCCATATGACCATAACGAGAAGTCTTGATGATTGTGAAGCATCCAAACCATCTTGATTTTAGCTTCCCTGGGAAAAATTTGAGCCTTGAGTTGTACAACAGCACTTTTTGACCTTCTACAAATTCTCTTCTTGCCAGCTTTTGATCATGCCAACTTTTTGTTTTCACCTTGTAAATCTTGGCATTTTCATAGGCTTGAGATCTGAATTCAACTAACTCATTGAGCTGTAGTAACCTTCTTTCTCCAGCCGCTTGATTATCAAAATTCAACATCTTTAGAGCCCAAAATGCTCTATGTTCAAGCTCCACTAGCAGATGACAAGCTTTTCCAAACACCAATTGGTATGGAGACATGCAAATAGGTATCTTAAAAGCTGTTCTATAAGCCCACAATGCATCATCTAGCTTTTTGGACCAATCTTTTCTTGAGTTCCCAACAGTCTTTTCAAGGATTCTCTTGAGCTCTCTATTTGAAATTTCAGCTTGACCATTGGTTTGTGGATGGTAATGGGTGGCTACCTTGTGCTTAACACCATATTTGAGGAGGAGTGTCTCTAGTTGCTTGTTGCAAAAGTGAGTTCCCCCATCACTTATAAGAGCTCTTAGAATCCCAAACCCGCTAAATATGTTCTTCCTCAAGAAGTTGATCACCACTTTATTCTCATTTGTTGATGTTGCTATGGCCTCTACCCATTTGAACACATAGTCCAGACCTACTAGTATATAATTATTTGAGTATGAGGGTGAGAAGGGTCCCATGAAATCAATCCCCCAAACATCAAACAATTCTAACTCCATGATGAATCTTTGTGGTATCTCATTCTTTTTGGGTAGGTTGCCAGCTCTTTGACACTCATTGCACCTTGTCACAAACTCCTTTGCATCCTTGAATATAGTAAGCCAAAATAATCCATACTGCAACACTTTGGCTGCTGTCCTTTCTCCACTAAAATGTCTTCCATAGATAGATCCATGGCAATGGCAAAGGACCTCTTGTCCTTCCTCATGAGAGATGCATCTTCTTAGAATCCCATCAGCACACTTCTTGAAGAGGTAAGGCTCATCTTAAATGTAATGTTTGGCAACATTGATGAGCTTCCTTCTCAAGTGCTTGTTGATGTTGGAAAGTAACTCTCCAATGGCCTTGACGTTGGCTATGTCTGCGAACCATAGAGCCTCTTAAATCATCATCAATTGCTCATCTGGGAAGCTCTCATTTACACCAGGGTTGTGTGCTTCATCCCCCTCATGTGGGATCCTTGATAGGTGGTCAGCCACCTTATTCTCTGCTCCACTTCTATCCTTGATTTCAATGTTGAATTCTTGTAACAATAGGATCTATCTGATCAATCTAGGCTTGGACTCTTGCTTGGTTAACAAGTATTTAATAGCTGCATGGTCAGTAAACAAAATGACTTTAGAACCAATGAGGTAAGATCTGAATTTATCAAATGCGAAGACTATAGCAAGGAGTTCTTTTCCTATGGTGGTGTAGTTTTTTTGGGCTTCATTAAGAACCTTGCTAGTATAATAGATGACATACACAAGCTTGTCTCTCCTTTGTCCCAGGATAGAACCAATAGCAAAATCTGATGCATCACACATCAATTCAAAAGGTAAGTCCCAGCTAGGTGGTGCTATAATAGGTGCAGAGGAGAGCTTGCTTTTAAGCTCAACAAAAGCTTCCATACATTCTCTATCAAAGATGAATGGTACGTTAGAGACAAGCAAGTTGCATAAAGTTTTGGCAATTTTTGAAAAGTCTCTAATGAACCTTCTATAGAACCTAGCATGCCCTAAGAAACTCCTAATTGCTTTGACATTGCAAGGTAGGGGTAATTTTTCAATCACTTCCACCTTGGCTCTATCTACCTCTATGCCTTTCTTAGAGATTTTGTGGCGAAGGACTACCCCTTCGATAACCATAAAATGACACTTTTTTGAGTTCAAAACTAAGTTAGTCTCCTGACATCTCTTGAGCACCAAGGCAAGATGGTGTAAGCAATTAGGGAAGGAGTCACTGATAAACCCTATTTTTAGGGTTTATCATGTATGGAATTTAAGGGTTTTATCAATGATTTTCCACACTTATTCATATAAAACTTCATGATTTTGTGTTCCTTAACCCATTTTGCCTCATAGATGAAAATATGCTTCTTTTGCATCAAAATTGATATATTCTAATCCCCCTCTATTACCATTTGATGTCTTGATCCGTTTGTTAAGTGGTTTCAAAAGTTACAGGGCAAAAATGGCTAAGAGGAATGAAGGAAGCATGCATGAATGGAAGGATCATGGAATAAATTAAAGATTTCAAGTTTGGACATGTGCGTGCACGCGCACCTTGCGCGTACGCGTGGATGCGTACACCTAGAGCCAGCGCAGTTGAGCTGAGCGAGGAGCCGGTGCGCTTATATGGCTGGGCCATATTTCCTATGACGCTTGCGCACACCGTACGCCTGCGCGTAGATCGCAAAGGACCCTAGGGGCATGTACGCGCCGATGTGCGCACGTGATTTTTTAAAAAGAAAACGTGCCCAACGATTTCAAGGGTCCCAGGCCCTGCTTTGGAGCAGAATTTTGGGAGGAAAAATCTTAAGAAGATCAAGGATTATGAGTGTTAGGACAATTAGTCATAATTCTAGATATTTTAGGGAGTTAGTTACATTTTGTTTTTAGAGAGAGAAACTCCAACTTCTCTTTAGAATTTCACTTCCTCCATTGCAAGTTTCCTTTGATTTCTTGGTGAGATCTATTGCTAATTAACTTTTGTTCTAATACAAGTTGTAGATCCACTCTTCTCCTACTCTTAATTGATGTTCTTTTGATTCAATCTCTTAGATCTAGATTTGTTTGACTTTGTTACTTTGAATTTGGATTAATGAATTGTGGAATTTCATTCAATGTTGATGATTGTTTGGATTAGATAGCTTTAATTCGATTTTCTTCTCTTAAATTACATCATGTCTTCTATGATTGCCTGCCAATTGTTTATGATAATGACAACCCTAGCTATGGAGTAGATTTCTCTTACTTGGCTTAGGGGTTGAGTTATTGGAGACAATTGAATATTGGATATCAATTGTAGATTATGAATTGAGAATCGCTAATTGACTTAGAGTGCACTAAAGCTAGACTTCCCTAGGGTGAGACTAGGACTTGTGACTCAGGTTAGTTACTCTCACTTGACTTTCCTCCATTGTTAAGGGGTTAACTAAGTGAAGCAACAATCAATTCTTATCATAATTGAAAGAAGCTATAATGATGGAACTTCCAATACTTACCCTTAGGCAAGGCCTTTATCTCAATTAATTGTTGTTTGCTTTTATTAGCTTGAATTCTTGTACCAACTCTCAAAACAACAAAAGATTTTCTAATCAAAGATGTGCATTCTAAGGCAATTCCTAGGAAGAACGACCCGGGATCAACACTCTCGGTCATAGATTTTAGAATTGTTTGATGCGATATTTGCGTGTTGGTTAGACTATACTCACGATTGAATTCATCACTAATTTCTAATAGGCATAAGAATATTCGGTTCATCAGTCACCAAACACCGAACATTCATCCATGCAAACCTCAATAAACCTCTCAATCATGTCAGAAAAGCTGGACAGCATGCACCTTTGGAATGTGGCAGGTGCATTGCACAAACCTAAGGGCATACGTCTATATGAAAAAACACCATAAGGGCAGTGAAACAAGTTTTTTCTTGGTCCTTAGGGTCCACTACAATCTGGTTGTAGCTTGAGTATCGATCCAAGAAACAATAGTACTCATGCCCGACAAGCCTCTCTAACATTTGATCTATGAATGGTAGAGGGAAATGGTCCTTCCTTGTGGCTTCATTGAGTTTCTTGTAGTGTATACACATGCGCCATCCAGTCATAGTTCTTGTTGGTATCAACTCATTTCTTTCATTTGGCACAACTGTGATTCCTCTCTTCTTGGGAACTACTTAAACCGGGCTCACCCAAGGGCTGTCAGAGATAGGGTAAATCACTCGTGCTTGCCATAACTTGAGTACTTCCTTTTGCATCACTTCCTTCATTGAAGGATTCAATCTTCTTTGTGGCTGTATTGAGGGCTTGGCATCCTCCTCAAGAAAAATTTTGTGCATACACATAGAAGGGCTTATCCCCTTTAAAACTGAAAGTGTCCACCCTATGGCATCCTTGTGTTGTCTCAACACCTCAATAAGTTCCTCCTCTTGTTCCTCACTCAAGCTTGAGTTGATGATTGCTGGATATGTATCATTTTTACCTAAGTAGGCATACTTCAAGCTTGGAGGTAGAGTCTTTAACTCCAGCTTTGGTGCTTTCACTTTCTCCTTGTTTGCCTTGTCTAGCATGATTGAACCTTCCATTCTTTCTTATGGTAGCTCACCACATGATGTTTTTTGCTCTTGCTCCATTACATCTTCACATTGATCTTCTTCTAGGACTCCTTGAACCAGCTTCTCCATTGTGTCTACCATCATACATTCTTCAATGGACTCCTTTGGGTAACTCATTGCAGAAAAAACACTGAACACCATCTTTTCTTCATGTAGCCTTAAGACTAATTCTCCCTTTTGTACATCAATTATAGCTCTAGTTACTGCTAAGAATTGCCTCCCTAGTATGATTGATGCATTGGCCACTTCTTCCATATAAAGCACTACAAAATCAGTTGGGAAGATGAACTCTCCCACCTTAACCAACAAGTCTTCTACTACTCTATGAGGAAACTTGAATGTCCTATCAGCTAGTTGAAGTGCCATTCTTGTTGGTTTGGCCTCTTCAATTCTCATTCTCTTCATCATGGCGAAGGAAATAAGGTTGATGCTAGCTCCCAGATCAGACAATGCTTTTTCAATGCTAATATCCCCTATGATGCATGGGATTCGGAAGCTCCCATGATCCTTCATATTTTGAGGAAGCTTCTTTTGTATGATGGCACTACATTCCTCTGTAAACACTATAGTTTTCTTTTCTCCCCAGTTTTTTTTCTTAGTCATGAGCTCTTTTAGGAAATTGGCATAGTGTGGCATTTGCTCTAGTGCTTCAGCAAAAGGGATGTTGATTTAAAGCCTCTTAAAGATCTCCAAGAACCTAGAAAACTGGCTATCTTTCCCATCTATTTTCAGCCTTTGTGGGTAGGGTGCTTTTGGTACATATGGCTTCAAGACTTCATTTGGTGGAGTTGGATTATCCAACTCCTATTCCTCTTTGATTTCTGAGTCTTTGATAGCCTCTTCCTTCTACAAGTTGTGGCTAGAAGGTGTCTCCTTTGCCACCTTCCCACTTCTTAGTGTGATGGCCTTGCATTCCTCTCTTGGATTAGTCATGGTGTTGCTGGGAAATGCATTAGTAGACATTGGTATCTGCTTGGATAAGTATCCAAATTGCGATTCCAGTTTTGTGATTGCTGCTCCTTGGTTTTTTATGTTGGATTTGACCTTTTCTTAATATGCATCTAACTTTGTTTTCAATTTGTGCTTGTCTCTCTGTAATAGTAGTGATGTCTCCTTCCATTCGTGCCATCATAGCTTCTAACCTTGATAATTTATCATTGTCATCACATGGTTGTGAAGTTAAAGTGTGTATGTTTTGAGAATAGTTGCTGTGAGATTGTTGGTTGGAGTGGTAGGGGGCATTATGTGAGTTGTGGTAGGGACTATGATTGTTAGATTAATGGATGGAATTGTTGTACTGGTTAGAGTGGTATGGTTTATGGTCTTGGGTATGATTCTGTTGGTTTCCCTATCTAAAATTTGGGTGGTTATTCCAACTTGGATTGTAGGTTTTAGCATTGGGATCATATGGTTGTCTGGATGAATTGTTCACATAGTTGGCCTGCTCCCATTCACATTCAACTTCTGGGCTAGCTCCTTCTTGCACAAGTGCTTGAGCATTGATAACTGAAACTTGATTCTTCTCCATTTGCTTGGTTAGAGCTGCTAATTGAGTTATGATCACCTTGTTTTGAGCCAGCAAAGTATCCATATAGTTGAGCTCCATTACTCCCCTTCTTGGATTTCTATCGGAGGCATAGAAATACTCATTGTTAGCCATAGTTTCTATGATATATATGGCCTCTTCAATTATCTTTTTGGTATTGAGGGAGCCTCCTGAAGAGTGATATAAGGCCTTCTTTGCCTCTTGAGATAATCCTTCATAAAAAATGTGTAGCTGTACCCACTCATAGAACATGTCCGGAGGGCATTTTCTCGTTAGCTCTTTATACCTCTTCCAAGCTTCGTAGAGAGTCCCTCTATCTTGTTGTCTGAATGTTTGTACCTCAGTTCTCAACTTGATAACTCTTTGGGGAAGGTAGAATTTTGCCAAGAACTTGTTCACCACTTCTTCCCAAGTTGTCAAACTCTCCTTTGGGAAGGATTCAAGCCACTTAGATGCTTTGTCCCTAAGAGATAAGGGGAACAAAAGTAATCTATAAGTGTCAGGGTGAACCCCATTAGCCTTCACAGTGTCACAAATTCTCAAGAAGGTAGTTAGATGTTGATTAGGATCTTCTTGAGCATTTCCTCCAAATGAGCAACTATTTTGAACAAGAGTGATTAGCTGTGGTTTGAGCTTAACGTTGTTGGCATGAATGGTGGGTCTCAAGATGCTACTCCCACAATTCCCAGGACTGGGATTGATGAAAGAGCCCAGTATTCTTCTTTCTTGTGGAGGAGCATGGTTACCTACTACTTCATCTTGATGATTGTATGTTTCACCCTCCCTGTTTTGGGTTAGATTCTCTTCTTCTTCTTCCTCACCAACTACCCTTTTACCTCTTGCTCCTACCTCTCTTTTTAATCTTAGAAATGTCCTTTCAGGTTTAGAATTGTAGGAGGTTATAGCTCCTCTCCTCCCTGTCATACACAATACAAAACACAATCTAAAACAAAGATAAACACCCTCTTGAGAGGAGGGTGGGTAAGTCAAACTTGGTAGATGCAAAGCATCAAATAGTTAGTTTGCTTCTTGTTAGAATGGATATATATACAATGACCAATTGAAAAATTAAATGCTAAAAGAAATAAAGAAGATAAGGAACTGAAATTAAAATGATTATCAAAGTAAAGAAAATGCTTAATCTAAATACCCATCAACTTAATCATTGTCAATTCAGAATCAATCCCCGACAACGGCGCCATAAACTTGATAATTGGAAATTTACTATATCACTATAATAATGATCCCCTCTTGGCAAGTTTACCAAATTATCGTCAAGTAATAACTCACAATGAGTGAGGTCGAATCCCACAGAGATTGATTAATTGAACAACTTTAGTTACTGGGAGATTTAGTCAAGCTAATCAAGAAGAACTATTGAGTGCAGAATTCTAAATAGTAGAATTATAAATGACTTAAGAATAAAGGAAAGCAACAAAGTGCAAAAATGTAAAGAACATGAAAGTAAATTGCAGAAACATAAATGACTGAATTATAAATGGAGAATGGGTTAATAGCAGAAATTAAAGAAAGCTATAAAGAATAGGGAAGATTCGTTAGAGTTGTGAGATGTTGCTCTCTTTGGATTAAATTCAGATTATCTCATCTTCAATCATGTAACTCATTGACCTCTTGGTAATCATGATTGATTGAACCCCAATTCCTTGGTGATTCAATCTCTCAAATCTTGGTAATCAGCTAATTTTTTGGTCTAATTGCTCACGAAGAGAGATAGGCTTGGTCCCTGATTTTACAACACATCCTCATAGATCCAGGTAATTGGGTAGATTTCATGTCATCATATCGAATCCCAAAACCCAGATCTACTCAATGTGAGCAGGGATTTCAAGCATGATTTTATGTTTCCTTTTCCAAGGCTCCCATGAAATCCATTTTGCATTCAACCTCTTTTCCAAGATGATTGAACACTAAGCATGAAGAACGAAATTCCTTCTAACAAATCAAAGAGAGATGAAGAGAAGAAGACATTCACTATCAATTAATCCATCAAGTACAATAGAGCTCCCTCCCGCAATGAAAGGGAGTTTAGCTACTCATAGGATAGAGAAAAGTGCAAGATATGTAAAAAGATGAAGTGAAGTAAGTGATGACAAGTCATCTTATGCTAGTTTCACAAGCATTTTTCATTTGTTTCATTAGGTTTTATGCACTTTCTTGCACAATAAGTAAGTGATTGGAGTGGAATTTTATGTTTATCTTGATTCAATCATACATCACTAACTTTATACAAAATTATGAGATATATGCAAGAATTAGGTGATTATTATAAATGATGCAAAAACCTTGTGATTTTGGTGAGACTTTGATTGCTTGTTTGGTTGATTACAGGTGAAAAATGAAGAGAAAGAAGGGCAGTGCAGAGTAACGCTACACTCAAATAAAGAATGCCACGCTCTCTAGCGATACGCACGTGTATAAGACGCTTACGTGTCGAGCAACAAAATTTGAAGACCCACGTGTACGCGTGCATGATGCGTACGCATGGAAGTGATTGGTGATCATTTGCAAAAGGAGAACTACGTTAATTTAGTGAGCATTTTCGGGTAGATTTGAATTTGGAATTGAAAGTTTCGCAACCGACACACACGCGTACATGACGCGCACGTGTCAATGGAGCATCTGGAATGAAGCACGCTTACGCGTGGGTGGCGTAGAAGCTTGGAATCACAATTTTGCTATCCAAGCGCACGCGCAGAGGACGCGCACGCGTGGGAAGCGTTCATGGCGCGAACTCACTAAACGAAAGCTATCAAGGATGCGCACGCATGAATGGTGCGCGCAAGCTTGATGCAGGCTGCAGATGGCAAAGACGCGTACGCGTAGGTGACGCGTACGCGTCGATATGCAAAAATGCAAAAGGACGCATGGGCGTGAAGCATGCTGATGAAATGACTTTTGTGTGGTCTAGAATTCACAATTGAACTCTCGTTGTAAAGTATAGCTTCTAAACCAACAATAATCCTTTCATACGAAAATTTGGTTATCACAAGTAACAAACTCCTAAATTTATAAATCGAAGTATTGAACCTCGGGTCGTTCTCCCTAGGAATTGCAAACAAGTGTTCTTGTTATTGGTTATGAGTTGTATATTTTGGGATTTTGGGTAAGAAACATGAAAAGTAAATGGAAATGAAATTTAAAAAACAAAAGGTCTTGGCAAGGTTTGGTGGTCAAGGATCTCTATCCCTATCACTAACCACAACATGAGAATTGACAAGGATCAACCGCATTAAGTCATCCTCTAACTAATAAAGGAAAGTCAAATGAGATATGTCAATCCAAGTCCGTAAGTCCTAGTTCTACACCAATTCAATTAGTGAGATCTAGAGTTAATGGCTCCCAATCGTCAATCACTTGGACATTAGTAACTCAAGAGTTCCTAAGTTACCTCCCCAAGCCAAGAGCATTAAAATCTACTCTAACATCTTCTCAAGCATTTTGACAAACACATGGAAGGAAAAAGAATAAAGCATAGTAAATCAACAACAAGAGTAAAATCTAACAACAACTAATTGCAAAGAATTAACAACAACAACTAAAAGAAGTACAATTATTATGAATTACATCAACTTGAATTGAAAGAAAAGAGAAGGAACAAGAGTAGATCTATAACAAAATATACAAGCAACATAAAGGAAATTACAACAAAAGAATAGAAGAAGATGATTGCAACAACAAAGAATTAAGAAGCAAAAGTAGAGGGAAGCATGAATGAAAACATAGATCTAAGAACTAATCCTAATCCTAATTCCTAATCCTAGAGAGAAGTGAGAGCTTCTCTCTCTAGAAACTAACTTTCCCTCCAAAACTAACCTAAACTAAACTAATGATCAAAAGTATATTAATTCCCCTTCAATCCTTGGCTTAAATAGCATCAGAAATGAGTTGGATTGGGCTCACAAGGCTTCTAAAACTGCTGGCCACGAGTTCCATTAAGTGGATCAAGTGCACCCATCAGCGTGTATGTGTACCGTGCGCGTGCGTGCCCCTATCCGAGATGCAACTATGGCAAATCTTATTTTCGAAGCCCCGGATGTTAGCTTTCCAAAGCAACTTAAACTGCATCCATTGGACCTCTGTAGCTCAAGTTATGGTCATTTGAGTGTGAAGAGGTCGACTTCACAGCTTTTGCGATTCCTTCGTTTCTTCTTGAGTTCTCCATTTTTACATGCTTTTTCTTCATTCCCTTGATCCAATCTTTGCCTCCTAATTATGAAATCACTTAACAAACATATCAAGGCATATAATGAAATCACGGTGAATTAAATTTAGCTATTTTAAGTCCTAAAAGCATGTTTTCACTCTTAAGCACAATTAAAGGAGAAGTTATAAAATCATGCAATTTCATTGGATAAATGTGGGTAAAAGGTTATAAAATTCCCTAAATCAAGCACAAGATAAACCCTACAAATGGGGTTTATCACACGCGTACGTGTGATGAGACTTCAGCGAGCAATGACGCGCACGCGCAGTAGACGCGTACGCGTGGGTGAATGAACGCTGCGCTCACTTTCAGAACGCTACATTTCCCTGCAAGCTGCAACGAAGTACCCCATCTCTGATCCACTTCATCAAAGGCCAAAAAGCCCACTCCATGTACTTGATGACTAAATTAGAAAGTGTATAAATAGGATAAAATTTGATTTGAACAGGACCTTTTTTTCTTTTTGGACTTTTCTCTTTTTAACTTTTGCTTATTTTTTTCTCTTAGTTCTGCTTTAGGGTTTCTGTAGAATTGGGGATCGGATCTTAGCTTGCTTCTGTTTTTCTTCTTCTGAAATTTTCCTTTTCTGTTTTAGAATTTGAGATCTGATCTTAGTTTTCTTTTTGTTTTTTTTCTTCTTCTGCAATTTTTCTTTTCGGTTTTGGTACTAGAACCCTGATTGATCAATTTTTCTGAATTTCTTCACCTTAGAGTTCTCTGATTTACTACTATTTACATTTTCTAGTTCTGTTTTGATTCCCAGCATCCAAAACCCCTTTATTCTCCATGCAATTTATGTTTTCTGGCAATTTAGATTCTGCAATTTAAATTACCTGCACTTTAAGTTTCAGCTATTACCTTTCTTGCAATTTAAGTTTCAGCTCTTTTAATTTCTTGCACTTTAAGTTTCAGCCATTTAAGCTTCCTGTAATTTACTTTTCTGTCAATTTTTATTCCACACTCTAGGTTACTTGCTGATGAGCGGATATTTTACGCGCTTTTTGGGGATAATTTCATATAGTTTTTGGTGTGTCTTAGTTAGTTTTTAGTTTATTTTTAGTAGTTTCTACGCAAAATTCATATTTCTGGACATTACTATGAGTTTGTGTATTTTTCTGTAATTTCAGGTATTTTCTGGCTGAAATTGAGGGAGCTGAGCAGAAATCTGATTCAGGCTGAAAAAGAACTGCTGATGCTGTTGGATTTTGACCTCTCTGCACTCGGAATGGAATTTCTGCAGCTACAGGAGTCCAAATGGCGCGCTTCCAATTGCGTTGGAAAGTAGACATCCAGGGCTTTCCAGCAATATATAATAGTCCATACTTTGCTCAAGGATAGACGACGTAAACTGGCGTTCAACGCCAGTTCCATGTTGCAGTCTTGCGTCCAGCGCCAGAAACAAGTCACAAGTTGGAGTTCAACGCCAGAAAAGGATCCAAAGCTGGCGTTGAATGCCCAAAACAGCCCTATCCACGTGATTAGCTTAAGTCTCAGCCCCAGCACATACCAAGTGGGCCTCAGAACTGGATTTCTGCACTATCTATCTTAGTTTAATCATTTTCTGTAAACCTAGTTTACTAGTCTAGTATTTAAACAACTTTTAGAGACTTGTCTTGTATCTCATGACATTTTAGATCTAAACTTTGAACCTTTTGACGGCATGAGTCTCTAAACTCCATTGTTGGGGGTGAGGAGCTCTGCTGTGTCTCAATGAACTAATGCAAGTATTTCTGTTTTCCATTCAAACATGCGTGTTCCTATCTAAGATATCCATTCGCACTTCAATATGAATGTGATAAACGTGACAATCATCATCATTCCTCCATGAACGCGTGCCTGACAACCACTTACGTTCCACTGTAGAATGAATGAATATCTCTTAGATCTCTTAATTGGAATCTTCGTGGTATAAGCTAGATTGATGGCAGCATTCAAGAGAATCCGAAAAGTCTAAACCTTGTCTGTGGTATTCCGAGTAGGATTCAGGGATTGAATGACTGTGACGAGCTTCAAACTCGCGAGTGCTGGGCGTAGTGACAGACGCAAAAGGATAGTAAATCCTATTCCGGTACGATTGAGAACCTGCAGATGATTAGCCGAGCGGTGACAGCACACCTGGACCCTTTTCACTGGAAGGATGGATGGTAGCCATTGACAACGGTGATCCACCAACACATAGCTTGGCATAGGAGGACATGCGTGCGTGAATCAGAAACAGAGGAAAGCAAAATTTCAGAAGACAAAGATCTCTAAAACTCCAACATATTCTCCATCATTGCATACAAGTATAATTTGTGTTCTGCCCTTTTATTCCTTGCAATCAAATTTGATAAGTGAATTATTTTATTATTTTCCTGACTAAAAGTTACAAGATAACCATAGATTGCTTCAAGCCAACAATCTCCGTGGGATCGACCCTTACTCACGTAAGGTATTACTTGGACGACCCAGTGCACTTGCTGGTTAGTTGTGCGAATTTGTGAAGAACTGTGATTTCCAATTTCGTGCACCAAGTTTTTGGCGCCGTTGCCGGAGATTGTTTGAGTTTGGACAACTGACGGTTTATTTTGTTGCTTAGATTAGGAAAAAATTTTCTTTTTGGTTTAGAGTCTTTTATTATTTATACCTTGTTAAAACACTTTAAATTTATAGCTCAATTAGCTAGAGCGTGGTGCTTATGTTCTTAGTAATTGGCTATCCTATTTTTAAAATCTTTTCCAAAAATAATTTTTCTTTGAAATAATCTTGTGCCAAACTTTAAGTTTGGTGTTTTCTTGTTGATTTTCCTTTGTTTTTCGAAAATTTTAGTTTCGTTTTCTAAAAATTTTAAGTTTGGTGTTCTTTCTTCATGTTCTTGTGTTCTTGTGAGTCTTCAAAGTATTCTTGAGTTTTCTTGTGTCTTGATCTTAAAATTTTTAAGTTTGGTGTTCCTTGGTGTTTTCCCTCCAAAATTTTCGAAAACAAGGAGCATTAGATCTAAAAATTTTAAATCTTGTACTATCTTATTATTTTTCTCTCTCCTCTTTAAATCCAAAAATATCTTTTCTCTCTATTTTAAAGCAAATTTTTGAAATTTACCTTTAAAATTCAAATTTTTATTTCAAAATTTAAAACCTTTTTTCAAAAATCATCATATCCTTTTCAAAACTTCCTAACCACTTTCTCTCTCCTCATTTTTTCGAAAATCTTCACCTATTTTTATTTATTTTATTTTAATTTTTTTTGTTTTCAAAATAAATAAATAATTAAATAAATAAAAATATTTTCTTCTATTTTACATTATCTCCCTTTCTCCATCATGGACCTAAGCGGAAATGAACAGTCCAGGAGGACTCTGGGGTCATATGCTAACCCCTCTACTACTTCATATGGGAGTAGTATCTGCATACCCTCCATTGGAGTTAGTAGCTTTGAGTTGAATCCTCAGCTCATTATCATGGTGCAGCAAAGTTGCCAGTATTCCGGTCTTCCACAGGAAGAACCTACAGAGTTTCTGGCACAGTTTTTACAGATTGCTAACACAGTACATGATAAGGAAGTAGATCAGGATGTCTACAGATTATTACTGTTTCAGTTTGCTATAAAAGACCAAGCTAAGAGGTGGTTAAATAACCAACCTAAGGCCAACATAAGGACATGGAAACAGCTGACAGAAAAATTCCTGAATCAATACTTTCCTCTAAAACGGATGACACAGCTAAGGCTGGACATCCAAGGCTTTAAACAAGGAGATAGTGAATCTCTTTATGATGCCTGGGAGAGATACAGAGAGATGCTACGAAAATGCCCCTCTGAAATATTTTCAGAGTGGGCTCAGTTAGACATCTTCTACTATGGGCTTGCAGAAAGAGCTTAGATGTCTCTAGATTACTCAGCTGGTGGATCTATCCACATGAGAAAGACAATTGAAGAAGCTCAAGAGCTCATTGATACAGTTGCCAGAAATCAGCATCTGTACCTAAGCAGTGACCCTTCCATGAAAGAAGAGGTTAAAACAGTAACTGCTCAGTCCTGTAAAACAAGCTGCTGAATTCAATCAGCAACTGGACTTTCTAACAAAGCAGTTAGCCGAATTCAAGGATAGACTACAAGAGACAAGGATGGCTAACATAAATATGGAAGAACAATTGAAGCAAACAAAGCAGCAGCTGTCAAAACAAATAATAGAAGAATGCCAAGCAGTTCAATTAAGAAGTGGAAAGACATTAAATACCCCACCTCAAGGCAGCAAGAAGCCAAGAAATGAGCAAACCACCCAAAATCCACCTAAGGACAATAAGAGCCCAGGGAAAAATAATTCTGGCGCTGAACGCCCAGACCATGCTCAGGATTGGCGTTCAACGCCTGAAACAAGCAAGGATCTGGCGTTGAACGCCCAAAAGAAGCACAGTTCTGGCGTTTAGACGCTAGGAACAGATGAGGAGCTGGCGTCTAACGTCACTCCAGCTTCTAACTCTGGCACTCAATTGCCAGTGAGGGATCAGACACACACAAGTGTTGATGACAACCCATCTAAAAAGGCTTCTTCAACCACTTTTGTAGGAAATAAAGCTACATCAACTAAGGTTGAGGAATATAAATCCAAGATACCTTATCCTCAAAAACACCGCCAAGAGGAGCAGGATAAGCAATTTTCTCGCTTTGCAGATTATCTCAGGACTCTTGAAATAAAGATTCCATTTGCAGAGGCACTTGAGCAAATACCTTCTTTTGCGAAGTTCATGAAAGAGATCTTGAGTCATAAGAAGGATTGGAGAGAAACTGAAAGAGTTCTCCTCAATGAAGAATGCAGTGCAGTCATTCTGAAAAGCTTTCCTGAAAAACTTAAAGACCCTGGGAGTTTTCTGATACCATGCACATTAGAAGGTAATTGCACCAAGACAGCTTTATGTGATCTTGGGGCAAGCATCAACCTAATACCTGCATCCACTATCAGAAAGCTTGGTTTAACTGAAGAAGTTAAACCAACCCGGATATGTCTCCAACTTGCTGATGGCTCCATTAAATACCCATCAGGCGTGATTGAAGACATGATTATCAGAGTTGGGCCATTCGCCTTTCCCACTGACTTCTTAGTGCTGGAAATGGAGGAGCACAAGAGTGCTACTCTCATTCTAGGAAGACCCTTCCTAGCAACTGGACGAACTCTCATTGATGTCCAACAGGTGGAAATAACCCTGAGAGTCAATGATGATGAGTTTAAGTTGAATGCTGTCAAAGCCATGCAGCATCCAGACACATCAAAAGACTGCATAAAAGTTGATCTTATTGACTCTTTGGTAGAAGAGATCAACATGGCTGTGAGTCTCGAATCAGAGTTGGAAGACATCTTTAAAGATGTTCAGCCTGATTTGGAGGATTCAGAGGAAATAAAAGAGCCTCTGAAATTTCCCCTGGAAGAGGAAAAACCTCCTAAACCCGAGCTCAAACCATTACCACCATCCCTGAAATATGCATTTCTGGGAGATGGTGACACTTTTCCAGTGATCATAAGCTCTGCTTTAAATCCACAGGAAGAGGAAGCACTTGTTCAAGTGCTAAGGACACACAAGACAGCTCTTGGGTTGTCCATAGGTGACCTTAAGGGCATAAGCCCAGCTAGATGCATGCACAAAATCTTATTGGAGGATAATGCTAAACCAGTGGTTCAACCACAGAGGAGGCTAAATCCAGCCATGAAGGAAGTGGTGTAGAAAGAGGTCACCAAATTACTGGAGGCTGGGATTATTTATCCTATTTCTGACAGCCCCTGGGTGAGCCCTGTCCAAGTTGTCCCCAAAAAGGGAGGCATGACAGTTGTTCATAATGAAAAGAATGAACTGGTTCCTACAAGAACAGTTACAGGGTGGCGCATGTGTATTGACTACAGAAGGCTCAATACAGCCACCAGAAAGGATCATTTTCCTTTACCATTCATAGACCAGATGCTAGAAAGACTGGCAGGTCATGATTATTACTGCTTTTTGGATGGCTACTCAGGCTATAACCAGATTGTAGTAGATCCCCAGAATCAAGAGAAAAAAGCATTCACATGTCCATCTGGAGTGTTTGCTTATAGAAGCATGCCATTTGGGCTGTGTAATGCGCCTGCAACCTTCCAGAGATGCATGCTCTCTATTTTCTCTGATATGGTGGAAAAATTTCTGGAAATCTTCATGGATGACTTCTCAGTATATGGAGACTCATTCAGCTCCTGTCTTGATCATCTAAAACTAGTTCTGAAAAGATGCCAAGAGACCAACCTGGTCTTAAACTGGGAAAAATGTCACTTTATGGAGACTGAAGGGATTGTCCTTGGGCATAAAATTTCAAATAAGGGAATAGAGGTGGATCAAGCAAAAATAGAGGTAATTGAAAAATTACCACCCCCTGCCAATGTTAAGGCAATTAGAAGCTTTCTGGGGCATGCAGGATTCTATAGGAGGTTTATAAAGGATTTTTCAAAAATTGCAAAACCAAAGAGATGTGCAGATGGCATAATCCGTAGGTGTGTGCCTAAAGAAGAAGCACAAAGGATCTTATGGCATTGCCATGGGTCACAATATGGAGGTCATTTCGGAGGTGAGCGAACACCCACCAAGGTCCTCCAATGTGGCTTCTACTGGCTTACACTCTACAGAGATTCCCGAGAGTTTGTACGTAACTGTGACAGGTGTCAGAGAGCTGGTAATTTGCCTCACAGTTACGCCATGCCTCAACAAGGAATCTTGGAGATTGAGTTGTTTGATGTATGGGGTATTGATTTCATGGGGCCTTTCCCACCATCATACTCAAACACTTATATTCTGGTGGCAATTGACTATGTATCAAAATGGGTTGAGGCCATTGCCACACCCACCAATGATACTAAAATAGTGCTGAAGTTCCTCCACAAACATATATTCAGCAGGTTTGGTGTTCCCAGGGTACTAATCAGTGATGGGGGCACTCACTTCTGCAACAAACAACTTTACTCTGCCATGGTCCGGTATGGGATTCGCCACAAGGTGGCGACTCCATATCGTCCACAGACAAATGGGCAAGCTGAAGTCTCTAACAGAGAGCTAAAAAGAATCCTAGAACGGACTGTAAATACCCGTAGAAAGGATTGGGCAAGAAGCTTGGATGATGCTCTGTGGGCATACAGAACAGCATTCAAGACTCCTATAGGGACCTCTCCATACCAACTTGTATATGGTAAGGCATGTCACCTGCCCGTGGAACTGGAACATAAAGCCTACTAGGCAACCAGATTCTGAACTTTGATGCCAAATTAGCTGGAGAAAAAAGATTGCTTCAACTAAATGAGCTAGAGGAATTCAGATTCACTGCTTTCGAAAATGCCAAGCTTTATAAAGAGAAATAAAAAAAGTGGCATGACAGAAAGCTGTCATCTAGAATCTTTGAACCAGGACAGAAGGTTCTGTTGTTTAACTCTAGACTCAGGCTATTCCCCGGGAAACTGAAATCCCGGTGGAGGGGACCATATGTGATTACAAGTGTATCACCATATGGTTATGTGGAACTTCAAGATATTGATTCTGATAAGAAGTTCATTGTTAATGGACAGAGAATCAAGCACTATCTTGAAGGCAATATTGAGCAAGAGTGCTCAAGACTGAAGCTAAATTAAAAGCTCAGCAAGGTCCAGCTAAAGACAATAAAGAAGCGTTCGCTGGGAGGCAACCCAGCCATGGGGCATCACTTCCTCTAAGCATTTTGCCCTATTCTTGATTTTATTTGTTTATATAAAGTTCACTGATACTAAGGTAAAAAGTCAATTGTATAAGTTCACAGGGTTACAGAAGGATTCTACACACAAAACAGAGAAAAAGAGCTCACTGGCAAGAAAACGCCAGTAATAGTCTGTTTTGGGCATTCAACGCCCAAAAGAAGCATCCACTGGGCGTTGAACGCCAGTAAGAATAGCCATCTGGGCGTTAAATGCCAGAAAGAAGCATCTTCTGGGTGTTGAACGCCAGAAAGAAGCTTCTTCTGGGTGTTTAACGCCAGATTTACAGCATCCTGTGCGTTCAGAAAAACGCCCAGTGACAAAGGAGTTCCTGGCGTTCAACGCCAGAAAGAAGCAACAGGTGGGCGTTGAACGCCCAGGAGAAGCAGCAGTTGGGCGTTGAACGCCCAAAACATGCATCGTTTAGGCGTTGAACGCCCAAAACATGCAGCGTTTGGGCGTTCAAACGCCAGGATGGTGAGGAGGAGGTAAATTCATTTTTTTCTTCATATTTTTCATTTTAATCTTAGTTTTCATGTTTCAATTCATGATTTCTTGCATAAACATGTTACAAATCCTGATTTTTAAAATCCCTAATTTCTAAAAACCCTTCTTTAAAAATATTAAATGTATCTTAATCCATAAGCACAAATCCTTTTTTTTCAATCCAATTCAACTCTTTTTCAAAATTTTCAAAACAAATCTATCTCTTTTCATTCAAAAATCTTTCCAACTAATCAATATCTTTTTCAAATCTCCATGTTATCTTTTTCAAAAATCCAATTTTATCTTTTTCAAATATCTTTCATGTCTTTTCAATTTTAAATTATATCTTTTCTTATCATACTTATTTTTTTTTAAAATCATATCTTCTATCTTATCTTTCTCCCTATTTTTGAAAACCCCCCCTCCCTTTTAAAAACCCATTCGGCCTCCTTCCTCTCATCCACCATCCTACACTAGCTCTCCTTCTATCCCTCTCCTTTCTTTTCTTTTGCTTGAAGACAAGCAAACCTCTAAGTTTGGTGTGTTTATCCGTGATCACTAAACCATACCCACTAAGATCATGGCTCCTAAAGGAAAACAACCCACTCCAAGAGGCAAGAAAGAGAGTGTTCCAAAACCACTTTGGAATCAAGGGAAGTTCTTAACTAAAGAACATTCAGACCATTATTACAAAATAATGGGTCTAAGATCAGTGATCCCGGAAGTTAGATTCGATCTGAAAGAAGACGAATATCCAGAGATCCAGGAGCAAATTTGAATCAGGAACTAGGAGATCCTAGCTAATCCTGAAACGAAAGTGGGAAGGAATATGGTCCAGGAATTCTATGCTAATATGTGGCAAACAGACAAGCAAAGACTATCTGGATCTGCTCTCTATGACTATCGGACCTTGGTCAGAGGAAAGATTGTTCATACCCACCCTGACAAGATCAGGGAGATCTTAAAGCTACCTCAGCTGAAAGATGATCCAGACTACTTCAATAGGAGAATGATGAGAACAGACAAGGGCCTGGATAAGATTCTAGAGGATATATGTATCCCTGGAGCCAGGTGGACCACCAGCACGAAGGGTGTCCCAAATCAACTCAAAAGAGAAGATCTCAAACCAGTCGCCAGAGGATGGCTGGACTTCATTGGGCATTCTCTGCTGCCCACTAGCAACCGTTCTGAAGTCACTATTAGAAGAGCAATGATGATCCATTGTGTCATGATGGGAAAAGAAGTGGAAGTTCATCAACTGATTTCAACTGAATTTTACAAAATTGCAAACAAAAATTCCAAAGATGCCAGGTTGGCTTATCCAAGCTTGATTTCTATGCTCTGCAATGACGCTGGAGTAAGGATGGGAATAACTGAGTATATCTCAGTTGAGCGGCCAATCACCAAAGCATCAATGGAAAAATAACAAGCACAGGATGACCCCATCAAGAAGAGAACACAGGAGTTTCTCCCAGAAATCCCTCAATCTAAATACTGGGAGTATCTTGAAACATCTATTACCAAGATGCAAGAAGCTATGGAACAAATAAAGAAAGAACAGAAGGAACAAAGCAGCATTCTTTGCTATTTGCTTAAAGAACAGGAGGAGCAAGGGCGTGATTTAAGGGAATTGAAGTGCCAGAAATTATCTCTTGAAGGGCCAAGCACCCCGCAGATTAGAGGAACATCCACTTCCCAGAACAAAGGTTGTTAAATACCAATCTTAGCCTTAACTCTGTGATAACTATTTTTATTTTAGTTTTACCTTAGGAGTCATATAGTAGTAATTAGTATCTATATTTTTTATTTTATCTCCAATTAAGCGCAAGAAAAAGCAGTGAATACAAAAGCTTGCAGAAAAAAAAATATAGAGAAAGAAAAAGAAAAAGCAAGCAGAAAAAGCCAAAGCTCTTAAAACCAAAAGGCAAGAGCAAAAAGCCAATAGCCCTTAAAACCAAAAGTCAAGGGTAATAAAAAGGACCCCAAGGCTTTGAGCATCAGTGGATAGGAGGGCCTAAAGGAATAAAATCCTAGCCTAAGCGGCTAAACCAAGCTGTCCCTAACCATATGCTTGTGGCGTGAAGGTGTCAAGTGAAAACGTGAGACTGAGCGGTTAAAGTCAAGGTCTAAAGCAAAAAGAAGAGTGTGCTTAAGAACCCTGGACACCTCTAATTGGGGACTTTAGCAAAGCTGAGTCACAATCTGAAAAGGTTCACCCAATTATGTGTCTGTGGCATTTATGTATCCGGTGGTAATACTGGAAAACAAAGTGCATAGGGCCACGGCCAAGACTCATAAAGTAGCTGTGTTCAAGAATCAACATACTGAACTAGGAGAACCAATGGATAAAGTGAGATGCCAAAACTGTTCAAAAGCAAAAAGCTACTAGTCCCGCTCATCTAATTAGAATCTGAGCTTCAGTCAAAAACTCTGAGATATTATTACTTCTTAAATTATTTGTATTCTATTTTATTTATCTAGTTGCTTGAGGACAAGCAACAGTTTAAGTTTGGTGTTGTGATGAGCGGATATTTTATATGCTTTTTGGGGTTAATTTCATATAGTTTTTGGTGTGTCTTAGTTAGTTTTTAGTTTATTTTCAGTAGTTTCTAGGCAAAATTCATATTTCTGGACTTTACTATGAGTTTGTGTGTTTTTCTATAATTTCAGGTATTTTCTGGCTGAAATTGAGGGAGCTGAGCAGAAATCTGATTCAGGCTGAAAAAGGACTGCTGATGCTGTTGGATTCTGACCTCTCTGCACTCGAATGGAATTTCTGGAGCTACAGGAGTCCAAATGGCGCGCTTCCAATTGCGTTGGAAAGTAGACATCCAGGGCTTTCCAGCAATATATAATTGTCCATACTTTGCTCAAGGATAGACGACGTAAACTGGCGTTCAACGCCAGTTTCATGTTGCAGTCTGGCGTCCAGCGCCAGAAAAGGATCCAAAGCTGGCGTTGAACGCCCAAAACAGCCCTATGCACGTGATTAGCTTAAGTCTCAGCCCCAGCACACACCAAGTGGGCCCCAGAAGTGGATTTCTGCACTATCTATCTTAGTTTAATAATTTTCTGTAAACCTAGTTTACTAGCCTAGTATTTAAACAACTTTTAGAGACTTGTCTTGTATCTCATGACATTTTAGATCTAAACTTTGTACCTTTTGACGGCATGAGTCTCTAAACTCCATTGTTAGGGGTGAGGAGCTCTGCTGTGTCTCGATGAACTAATGTAAGTATTTCTGTTTTCCATTCAAACATGCGTGTTCCTATCTAAGATATCCATTCGCACTTCAATATGAATGTGATGAACGAGATAATCATCACCATTTCTCCACGAACACGTGCCTGACAACCACTTACGTTCCATTGTAGAATGAATGAATATCTCTTAGATCTCTTAATCGGAATCTTCGTGGTATAAGCTAGATTGATGGCAGCATTCAAGAGAATCCGAAAAGTTTAAACCTTGTCTGTGGTATTCCGAGTAGGATTCAGGGATTGAATGACTGTGATGAGCTTCAAACTCTCGAGTGCTGGGCGTAGTGACAGACGCAAAAGGATAGTAAATCCTATTCCGT
>NC_029790.2:67477285-67482801 GCF_000816755.2 Arachis ipaensis
ATTACTTGGACGACCCAGTGCACTTGCTGGTTAGTTGTGCGAATTTGTGAAGAACTGTGATTTCCAATTTCGTGCACCACTTGCAATTTCCTTTCTTTTAATCAAATTTCACCCAATTTATCAAATATTTGGTTAACTAAATTCATCACCATACTAAAGTTGCTTAATCCATCAATCCCTGTGGGATCGAACTCACTTCTGTGAGTTTTACTACTTGATGCGACCCGGTACACTTGCTGGTGTGTTGGTGCACAAAATTGTGATTCACACTTTTCACAACTCCGCACAACTAACCAGCAAGTGCACTGGGTCATCCAAGTAACACCTTACGTGAGTAAGGGTCGATCCCACGGTGATTGTTGGCTTGAAGCAATCTATGGTTACCTTGTAAATCTTAGTCAGGAGATCAATTATGATTATCAGTTGGAATTGCGAAAAATAAAGGAACATGAAATAAATACTTGTTATGCAGTAATGGAGAATATGTTGGAGTTTTGGAGATGCTTTGTCTTCTGAATCTCTGCTTCCCCCCTGTCTTCTTCTTCACGCACGCAAGGTTCCTCCTATAGCAAGCTGCGTGTTGGTGGATCACCGTTGTCAATGGCTACCATCCGTCCTCTCAGTGAAAATGGTCCATGTGCGCTGTCACCGCACGGCTAATCATCTGTCGGTTCTCACTCATGCTGGAATATGTGATAAACCCATACTTTATGATATATTTTATGCTCAAATTGAGTGATTTATTCAATCCTTCACTCACTTATTCATATTAATTGCATGGTTTTATTTTCCCTTCTTTATTATGTGATGTATGTGAAAAACATATTTCCTATGCTTTAAAAGTAATTATTTTAATTTCCCTTTATTACCATTCGATGTCGTGATTCGTGTGTTGAGTAATTTCAGATCTTCTAAGGCAGGAATGACTTAAAGGTTGGAAAGGAAACATACAAAATTGGAAGGAAAGCATAAAACGGAGTTTTTGAAGGAACAGGCAGCGACGCGATCGCATGGACGACGCGGCCGCATGCCAGCGCGAATTAACAGCGACGGGACCGCATGCTTGACGCGATCGTGCGCCTTAAGCGAAACGCATATGACGCGGACGCATGACTGACGCGACTGCGCGACAAGGAAAACTCCAATTGACGCGACTGCGTGACCCACGCGGCCGCGTGACAGAGGCCACGCACTAGAAATTACAGAAAATGCTCCCAGCGATTTCTAAAGCCCTTTTTGGCCCAAATCCAAGTCCAGAAGGCACAGATCAGAGGTTATGAAGTGGGGGAATGCATCCATTCAGAGGGGAGTCTCCAATTAGTTACTATTCATGATTTAGATGTAGTTTGGAGGGAGAGGTTCTCTCTCCTCTCTCTTTTAGGATTTAGATTTTGGATTTTAATCGCTTTCAGGATTATCTCTTTTTATCAGGTTCAACATTCTTTTTTATTTATATTTTCAATTTAATTTATGTATTCTTCTATGTTACAGATTACTCTTTTGAATTAATGTTATTTGAGGTATTTCAGTTTATTATTGCTCTCCTTTATTTATATTACTGTTGCTTCCAATCTGAAGACATTTTTATTCCGGTAGATTTACTTTTTCCCTTTTTGGTCTTGGTTAAGAAATCAGTAACTCAGGAGTTATCAAACTCAAACATGATTGATAATCATTATCTTTGCTAATTGAATTGAACTTCAAAAACCCCAATCTTTCCTTAGGGATTAACTAGGATTTGAGGATCTAACTAATTAGTCACTTGACTTTCCCTTGCTCTAGCAATGGTTAACTAAGTGGAATTAAGGTTCAATTTTCATCATCATTGATAAGGATAACTAGGACAGGACTTCTAATTTCTCATACCTTGCCAAAAGTTTATTTTACAGTCATTTACTTATTTTAATTGCAATTTAAATTACTTGTTCCTTATCTTCAAAACCCCGATTTACAATCTCCATAACCAATAATAAGAACATACTTCCCTACTGTTCCTTGAGAAGACGACCCGAAGTTTGAATACTTCGGTTATCAATTTTTAAGGGGTTTGTTACTTGTGACAACCAAAACGTTTGTAAGAAAGGTTGATTGCTTGGTTTAGTAACTATACTTGCAACGAGAGTTTACTATAACTTCTAAACCATCAATCCATCAGTTCTTTCAATAGGATCCATTGATCCTTTTGCGTCTGTCACTACGCCCAACCCTTGTGAGTTTAAAGCTCGTCACAGTCATTCAATCCCTGAATCCTACTCGGAATACCACAGACAAGGTTTAGACTTTCCGGATTCTCAAGAATGCTGCCAATGGATTCTAGCTTATACCACGAAGATTCTGATTACGGAATCCAATAGATACTCATTCAATTGTAGGTAGAACGGGAGTGGTTGTCAAGCACGCGTTCATAGATTGAGAAGGGTGATGAGTGTCATGGATCATCACATTCATCATATTGAAGTGCGAATGAACATCTTAGATAGAAACAAGCGTGTTTGAATAGAAAACAGAAATAATTGCATTAATTCATCGGGACACAGCAGAGCTCCTCACCCCCAACAATGGAGTTTAGAGACTCATGCCGTCAAAGAGTACAAAGTTCAGATCTAAAATGTCATGAGGTACAGAATAAATCTCTAAAAGTTGTTTAAATACTCAACTAGTAACCTAGGTTTACAGAAAACGAATAAACTAAGATAGATGGTGCAGAAATTCACTTATGGGGCCCACTTGGTGTGTGCTGGGGCTGAGATTTAAGCTTTACACGTGCCTAAGCTATTTCCAGAGTTGTAACTTGTTTCTGGCATTTAACGCCATAATGCAACATGGAACTGGCGTTGAACGCCAGTTTACGTCATCTATCCTTGAGTAAAGCATAGACTATTATATATTGCTGGAAAGCCCTGGATGTCTATTTTCCAACGCAGTTGAGAGAGCGCCAATTGGACTCCTGTAGCTCCAAACAATTCATTCCGAGTGCAGGGAGGTCAGACTCCAACAGCATCAGCAGTCCTTTTTCAGCCTGAATCAGATTTTTGCTCAGCTCCCTCAATTTCAGCCAAAAAATACCTAAAATCACAGAAAAACACACAAACTCATAATAAAGTTCAGAAATATGAATTTTGCCTAGAAATTAATAAAAATATACTAAAAACTAACTAAAACATACTAAAAACTACCTGAAATTACCCTAAAAAAGCGTATAAAATATCCGCTCATCACAACACCAAACTTAAACTGTTGCTTGTCCCCAAGCAACTAGAAAAATAAAATAGGATGAAGAGAAATCAAGAAGCAATAATATCTCAGAGTTTTAAGTGAAGCTCAGATTCTAATCAAATGAGCGGGACTAGTAGCTTTTTGCTTCCGAACAGTTTTGGCATCTCACTTTATCCTTTGAAATTCAGAATGATTGGCATCCATAGGAACTCAGAATTTAGATAGTATTATTGATTCTCCTAGTTTAGTATGTTGATTCTTGAACACAGCTATTTTATGAGTCTTGGCCGTGGCCCTAAGCACTTTGTCTTCTAGTATTACCACCAGATACATAAATGCCACAGACACATAACTGGGTGAACCTTTTTTGATTGTGACTTAGCTTTGCTGAAGTCCCCAATTAGAGGTGTCCAGAGTTCTTAAGCACACTCTGTTTTTGCTTTGGACCTTGACTTTAACCACTCAGTCTCAAGTTTTCACTTGACACCTTCACGCCACAAGCACATGGTTAGGGACAGCTTAGTTTAGCCGCTTAGGCCAGGATTTTATTCCTTTTAGGACCTCCTATCCATTAATGCTCAAAGCCTTGGATCCTTTTTACCCTTGCCTTTTGGTTTTATGGGCTATTGGCTTTTTCTACTGCTCCTTCTCTCAATAATATTTCTCTTGTTCATCATTCTTTCAGGAGCCAACAATTTTAACATTCATAAAATTCAATATAAAAAATATGCACTGTTCAGGCATTCATTCAGAAGACAAAAAGCATTGCCACCACATATAGATAATTAGAATTTTCCTTATTAAGAACTCGAAAACAATATTGCCTCCTTATAATAAAAATCTGCTATTTTATTCATGTTTGATGATGATGAGAAAAATAAATTATAGCTTAATTGGAGATAAAATCATAATAGAGATACTAATTACTACTACTCATGTATAACTTCTAAGGTAAGTTTCTAATAAGAACAATTATCACAGAGTTAAGGCTAAGATCAGAACTCAACAATCTTGAATTTGGGAAGTCGATGCCTCTTTAGTCTGTGGAGTGCTTGGCCCTTCAAGAGATAGTTTTTGACGCTTTAATTCCATCAGTTCACGCCCTTGCTCTTCTTGTTCTCTAAGCTGTTTGCAGAGCATGCTGTTTTGATTTTGCTGTTCTTCCTTCAGTTGATCCACAGCTTCTTGCAACTTGGTGACAGATGCTTCTAGGCGCTCCCAGTATTCAATTTGAGGAATTTTCGGGAGGAACTCCTGTGCTTTTCTCTTGATGGGGTCGTCCTGCACTTGTTGTCCTTTCATAGACTTTTTGGTGATTGGTTGCTCAACTGAGATATACTTATCTACTCCATTTTTGTCCCAGCATCCTTACATAACAGAGAGACTAAACTTGGATAGGCCAATTTGGCATCTTTGGAGTTCTTGTTTGCAATTTTGTAAAGCTCACAAGCAATCAGCTGATGAACTTCCACTTCTTTTTCCAGCATAATGCAATGAATCATCACTGCTCTTCTGATGGTGACTTCAAAGCGGTTGCTAGTGGGCAGTATAGAGCGCCCGATGAAGTCCAGCCAGCCTCTGGCGACTGGTTTGAGATCTCCTCTCTTGAGTTGGTTCGGGACACCCTTTGTGTTGGTTGTCCATTTTGCTCCAAGGAGGCATATGTCCTCTAGGATTTTATCCAAGCCTAGGTTTGATCTCATCATTCTTCTATTAAAGGAGTCTGGGTCATCTTGCAGTTGAGGCAGCTTGAAGATCTCCCTTATTTTGTCAGGGTGGGTGTGAACAATCTTCCCTCTGACTAAAGTTCTATAGTCATAGAATGCGATTCCAGCTATCCTCTTCCTGTCCGTCTGCCATAGATTAGCATAGAATTCCTGAACCATGTTTCTTCCCAGCTTTGTTTCAGGATTAGCTAGGACTTCCCAGCTCCTGTTTCGAATTTGCTCTTGGATCTTTGGATATTCGTCTTCTTTCAGATCAAATTTAACTTCCGGGATCACTGACCTTAGACTCATTATTTTGTAAAAATGGTCTGAATCTTCTTTGGTTATGAACTTCCCTTAATTCCAAATTGGTTTTGGAATATTCTCTTTCTTGCCTCTTGAGTCGGTTTGTTTTCCCTTAGGAGCCAAGATCTTAGTGGGTAGTATCTTAGTGATCACGGATAAACACACCAAACTTAGAGGTTTGCTTGTCCTCAAGCAAAAGAAAAGAGAGGAGAGGGATATGAGGAGAGCCAAGCTCAAATTGTGGAGGAGAGGGGGAGAGGCCGAACCAACATTTAAAGGGAGGGGGGG
>NC_029790.2:67482812-67493719 GCF_000816755.2 Arachis ipaensis
TGTAATTTAAAATTGAAAAGATATGAAAGATATTTGAAAAAGATAAATCTAAATTTTGAAAAAGATGTTGTGAAGATTTGAAAAAGATATTGATGAGATGAAAAGATTTTAGAAGGAAAAGAGATAGATTTGCTTTGAAAAAGGATTTGAAAATAATTTGAAGAGGATTAAAAAAAAGGGTTTATGAATTAAGATACATTTGATATCTTTTGAAAAAAGATTTGAAAAATTAGGATTCGTAACATGTTTGTGCAGAAAATCATGAATTGAAACATAAAAAATGGAAAAAATTTGAATTGAAAACAAAATTGCCTACTCCCCCACAATCCTGGCGTTAAACGCCCAACTGCTGCATGTTTTGGGCATTTAACGCCCACTTGGTGCTTGGTTTGGGCGTTTAACGCCCAGATGTTGCTTCCAGCTGGCGTTAAACGCCAGAAACTCCTTTGTCACTGGGTGTTTTTCTGAACGCCGAGGATGCTGTAAATCTGGCGTTAAACGCCGAGAAGTTGCTTCTTTCTGGCGTTTAACGCCCAGATGGCTATCTCTACTGGTGTTAAACGCCCAGTAGATGCTCCTTTTGGGCGTTTAACGCCCAATTGTGCCTCTTACTGGCGTTTTCTTGCCAGTGAGCTCCTTTTTCCTATTTTGTGCTCTGAATCCTTCTGTAGCCCTGTGAACTTTATGCAATTGATTCTTTACCTTGTTAATATTGACCTTATATGCTTTAAAGATAAATAAACTGAAGAATAGAATAAAATAAATTAACAGAAAGAGTTTTGCTAATGGATGGGTTGCCTCCCAGCAAGCGCTTCTTTATTGTCTTTAGCTGGACCTTGCTGAGCTTTTTAATCTAGCCTCAGCTTTGAGCATTCTTGCTCAACATTGCCTTCAAGATAATGTTTGATTCTCTGTCCATTAACAATGAACTTCTTATTAGAATCAATGTCTTAAAGCTCTACATAGCCATATGGTGAGACACTTGTAATCACATATGGTCCCCTCCACAGGGATTTCAGTTTCCCAGGGAATAGCCTGAGCATAGAGTTGAACAGCAGAACCTTCTGTCCTGGTTCAAAGACTCTAGATGACAGCTTTCTGCCATGCCACCTGTTTGATTTCTCTTTATAAAGCTTGGCATTTTCGAAAGCAGTGAGTCTGAATTCCTCTAGCTCATTCAGCTGGAGCAATCTTTTTTCTCCAGCTAATTTGGCATCAATGTTTAGGAATCTAGTTGCCCATTATGCCTTATGTTCCAGTTCCACGGGCAGATGACATGCCTTACCATACACAAGCTGGTATGGAGAAGTCCCTATAGGGGTCTTGAATGCTGTTCTGTAAGCCCACAGTGCATCATCCAAGCTTCTTGTCCAATCCTTTCTACGGGTACTTACAGTCCGTTCCAGAATTCTTTTTAGTTCTCTATTAGAAACTTCAGCTTGCCCATTTGTCTGTGGATGATATGGAGTCGCCACCTTGTGGCAAATCCCATACCGGACCATGGCAAAGTAAAGCTGTTTGTTGCAGAAGTGAGTGCCCCCATCACTGATTAGTACTCTAGAGACACCAAACCTGCTGAAGATATGTTTCTGGAGGAACTTCAGCACTGTTTTAGTATCATTGGTGGGTGTGGCAACGGCCTCTACCCATTTTGATACATAGTCGACTGCCACCAGAATATAAGTGTTTGAGTATGATGGTGGGAAAGGTCCCATGAAGTCAATTCCCCATACATCAAACAACTCAATCTCTAAGATTCCTTGTTGAGGCATGGCGTAACCATGAGGCAGATTACCAACTCTTTGGCAACTGTCACAGTTACATACAAACTCTTGGGAATTCCTATAGAGTGTAGGCCAGTAGAAGCCACATTGGAGGACCTTGGTGGCTGTTCACTCACCTCCGAATGGCCTCCATATTATGATCCATGGCAATGCCATAAGATTTTCTGTGCTTCTTCTCGAGGCACACACCTATGGATTATTTCATCTGCACGTCTCTTAAAGAGATAGGGTTCATCTCACAAGTAGTACTTTGCATCAGTAATTAATTTTTTCTTTTGTTGCCTGCTGTACTCCTTGGGTATGAACCTTGCAGCTTTATAGTTTGCAATGTCTGCAAATCATGGTGTTTCTTGAAAGGCAAAAAAATGCTCATCCAAAAAGGTCTCAGAGATCTCAATAGAGGGGGGAAACTCCCCTTCTACTGGTCCTATCCGGGACAGATAATCAGCCACTTAGTTTTCTGTCCCTTTGCTATCTCTTATTTCTATATCAAACTCTTGTAGAAGCAACACCCATCTAATGAGCCTGGGTTTTGAATCCTGCTTTGTGAGTAGATATTTAAGAACAGCATGGTCAGTGTACACAATCACTTTTGATCCTACTAAGTATGATCTAAACTTGTCAATGGCATAAACCGCTGCAAGCAATTCTTTTTCTGTGGTTGTGTAATTTTTTTGGGCATCATTTAAAACACGGCTAGCATAATAAATGACATGCAGAAGCTTGTCATGCCTCTGCCCCAGTACTGCACCAATGGCGTGGTCATTGGCATCACACATTAGTTCAAATGGTAAAGTCCAGTCTGGTGCAGAAATAACTGGTGCTGTGACGAGTTTAGCTTTCAGAGTCTCGAACGCTTGCAGACACTCTGTGTCAAACACAAATGGCATGTCAGCAGCTAGCAGATTGCTCAGGGGTTTTGCAATTTTTGAAAAATCCTTTATAAACCTCCTGTAGAATCCTGCATGCCCCAGAAAGCTTCTGATTGCCTTAACATTAGCAGGTGGTGGTAATTTTTTAATTACTTCCACTTTAGCTTGATTCACCTCTATTCCCTTGTTTGACATTTTATGCCCAAGGACAATTCCTTCATTCACCATAAAGTGACATTTTTCCCAGTTTAAAACTAGGTTGGTCTCTTGGCATCTTTTCAGAACAAGTGCTAAATGGTGAAGGCAGGAGATGAATGAGTCTCCAAATACTGAAAAGTCATCCATGAAGACTTCCAGAAACTTCTCTACCATATCAGAGAAGATAGAAAGCATGCACCTCTGAAAGGTTGCAGGTCCATTACACAGACCAAAAGGCATTATTATGTAAGCAAATACTCCAGAAGGATATGTGAATGGTGTTTTCTCTTGGTCTTGAGGATCTACTGCAATTTGGTTGTAACCTGAATAGCCATGCAAAAAGCAGTAATATTCATGACCTGCTAGTCTCTCTAGCATCTGGTCTATGAATGGTAAAGGAAAAAGATCCTTTCTAGTGGCTGTATTGATCATTTTGCGTCTGTCACTACGCCCAACCCTTGTGAGTTTGAAGCTCGTCACAGTCATTCAATCCCTGAATCCTACTCGGAATACCACAGACAAGGTTTAGACTTTCTGGATTCTCAAGAATGCTGCCAATGGATTCTAGCTTATAACACGAAGATTCTGATTACGGAATCCAAGAGATACTCATTCAATTGAAGGTAGAACGGGAGTGGTTGTCAGGCACACGTTCATAGATTGAGAATGGTGATGAGTGTCACGAATCATCACATTCATCATATTGAAGTGCGAATGAACATCTTAGACAGAAACAAGCGTGTTTGAATAGAAAACATAAATAATTGCATTAATTCATTGGGACACAGTAGAGCTCCTCAACACCAACAATAGAGTTTAGAGACTCATGCCGTCAAAGAGTACAAAGTTCAGATCTAAAATGTCATGAGGTACAGAATAAATCTCTAAAAGCTGTTTAAATACTCAACTAGTAACCTAGGTTTACAGAAAACGAATAAACTAAGATAGATGGTGCAGAAATCCACTTCTAGGGCCCACTTGGTATGTGCTGGGGCTGAGACTTAAGCTTTACATGTGCCTAAGTTGTTTACAGAGTTAAACTCCAGGTTGTAACCTGTTTCTGGCGTTCAACTCTAACTTGTAACTTGTTTCTGGCGTTTAATGCCAGAATGCAACATGGAACTGGCGTTGAACACCAGTTTACGTCATCTATCCTTGAGTAAAGTATGGACTATTATATATTGCTGGAAATCCCTGGATGTCTACTTTCCAACGCAATTGAGAGCGCGCCAATTGAACTTCTGTAGCTCCAAAAAATCAATTCCGAGTGCAGGGAGGTCAGAATCCAACAGCATCAGCAGTCCTTTTTCAGCCTGAATCAGATTTTTGCTCAGCTCCCTCAATTTCAGCCAGAAAATACCTGAAATCACAGAAAAACACACAAACTCATAGTAAAGTCCAGAAATATGAATTTTTCCTTGAAATTAATAAAAATATACTAAATACTAACTAAAACATACTAAAAACTACATGAAATTACCCTCAAAAAGCGTATAAAATATCCACTCATCATGAGTTTGTGTGGAATCATTTTTCCCTCATCATGTTTTTGGCACCGTTGTCGGGGATTGATTTAGATTGACAATGATTATGTAGGTGATAATCTAGATTAAGCATTTTTCCTTGTTTTTTGTTAAGCATACTAACTGTTTAAGATTTTGTTTAAGCTAACCTTAACCACACTCTAGCAGTAAAGTGTTTTATTTGTGTTGTATGCCAGGAGGAAGAAGAGGTGCACCTACCTCTTTTGATTCTGAGCCATAGAGGACATTCTTGATATTGAGAAGAGAAGCAAGAGGGAAGGGAGTCATTGGAGAAGAAGAATCAGAAGAGGAGGACCAAGAAATGGAGGTTGACCTCCCTAATCCACCAGAGGAAGTGGCCAACAACAATGGCCCACCTCAAAGGAGAGTTCTAGCCTCTTACACCTTCCCCAATCCAAGAAACTGCGGAAGCAGTATACTCACTCCCAATGTTCATGCAAATAACTTTGAGTTGAATCCTCAACTTATTACTCTAGTACAGAACAATTGTTCGTATGGAGGAGGTCCACTTGAAGATCCAAATCAGCACTTATCTACCTTCCTGAGGATTTGTGAAACTGTCAAGACAAATGGTATGCATCCGGACATCTATAAGCTGCTACTATTTCCATTTTCCTTGAGAGACAAGGCATCTCAATGGCTGGAGACATTTCTCAAAGAAAGCATCAACACTTGGGATGATTTGGTGAACAAATTCCTATCCAAGTTTTACCCACCTCAGAGGATCATAAGACTGAAGACAGAAGTGCAAACATTCACTCAAATGGATGGAGAATTGCTTTATGAGGCATGGGAAAGATACAAAGCTCTGATTAGGAAATGTCCACCTGAGATGTTTAGTGAATGGGACAGACTTCAAAATTTCTATGAGGGATTGACTTTAAAAGCTCAAGAATCTTTAGACTACAATGCTGGAGGTTCATTACAACTAATAAAGACAGCTGAGGAAGCCCAGAATCTCATAGACACTATGACCAACAATCAATACTTCTATGCTCATCAGAGGCAACGCCAACCAGTTCAAAAGAAGGGTGTGTTGGAGCTAGAAGGAGTGGACACTATCCTAGCACAAAACAAGTTGATGCACCAACAAATCCAACAACAAATGGAGTTGATGACAAAAAGAATTGATGGACTCCAAGTGGCTGTAGTTAGCACAGCAAGCCAACCCTCAATTGGATAGAGCCAAAGTGAAGAAGCCTTTGAGAAAAGCAACTATGAGCAGCAACCAGAACAAGTCCAATATATTCATAACACCTCAACCTCTTCTCAGAATGAATTTCATGGAGATACATACAATTCATCATGGAGGAATTATCCCAACTTAAGGTGGGGTGATAATCAGAATTCATGGCAAAAGAATCACAATTCCAACAACTCCCGCAACATAAATAACCAAACTCATTCATTCAATAACACTAACCAATACAGAAAACCACAAAACCCATATCAGCAACCCAACAATAACTCACCGATTCACCAAAATAACTTCTCCACACCACCTTTCAATTCCCAGAACAACCACTTCAACAACCCAAATAACTTCTAACAACAACCATCATATTCCAACATACCATCCGTTGACCATCAGGAAAATAGGATCTCAGCTCTTGAAGCAACATTTCAAGCACTTGCTCAAACCATACAGGGTCTAGCCAAAGGGCAAGAGAGTTTAATTAAAATTCAAGAGAGACAAGAGGCCACTATGAGGTATCTTGAAAGACAGGTAGGGCAATTAGCCAGACAAGCTGTGAGACCAACCAATGTTTTCCCAAGTGATACCATTCCAAATCCCAAAGAAGAATGCAAAGCAGTTTAACTCAGGAGTGGAAGAACATTGGAGGATGATAAGGTTGGCAGTAAGAAGGAATTGGCAATTGAAGAGAAAGACCAGGAAGAGCTCAAGAAGAAGGATGAAGAGAAACAAGCTTCGAAGAAGGGAAAGCAAGTCATGGAGGAGCACTCACAACAACAGAGGAAGAAAGTGAAGCCTTACACTCCTCTGATAACGAAAAAAAATTACTTCTTCCGTTTTAACTACCGGCACGTCCACCGGGTCGTATCAAGTAATAAAAGTCACAAAGAGTGAGGTCGATCCCACGAGAATTAACGGATTAAGCAAGCAATAGTTGATTAATTATTCTATTTAGACGATTCAATTTTTGAGTGATAAGCAACAAGAAAAGTAAATGACATGAAAGTAAAGGAAAGCAATAAAGTGCAAGGAAAGTAAATGACAAGAAATTAAAGTGCTGAAAATTAAAGTACAAGAATGTAAATTGTAAAGAATGGAAAGTACAAGAAAGTAAAGTGTAAAAAAGTAAATGACTAGAAAGTAAAACCAAGTGAAGCATTTCTATAAACACTTGGAAGCCACAAATGTGCAAAAGTAAATAAAGCCATAAATGTGCATAAGTAAATGACAAGAATTAAAAACAAAAAGTAAATAAAAAGAATTAAGAATGAAATTAACATTGGGATCAAGAGATGTTGTATTCTTAGGATCAATAGTTTTCATCTCCTCTTCAATCATGCAACTCATTGACCTCTTGGCAATCATGATTGATTGAATCCCAATTCCTTGGTAATTCAATCTCTCAAATCTTGATCAATAGCCAATTCCTTGGTCTAATTGCTCATGAGAAGAGATGAAGAAGGGTCCCTAATTATACCACACACTTTTCTAGATCCATGTAGAGGGAGGATAATATGTCACCATATCCAAACACTAAAACCCAAATCTACTCAAGTGTGAGAAGGATTTTCAAGCATGATTTTATGTTTCCTCTTCCAAGGTTCCCATAAAACCCAATTGCATTCAATCTCTTTTCCAAGATAATTGAATGCTAAGCATGAAGAACGAAAATCCTTCAAGTAAATCAAGGAGAGATGAAGAGAAGAAGAAGAATAAAAACAAATTAATCCATCAAATAGCAATAGAGCTCTCTTTCCCAATGTTGGAAATTAGAAACTCATAACTAAATATTTATAAAAGTGTATATGAAAGAAATGGAAGAAGAGAAGAGAATGAGAGTGAGAGGGGAGTGGAGTCACCTCCACCCCTCTATGGTGTGTATGAATTGATGAATCTAAGGTCCTATTTATAAGCTACCTAAATTACAAATTCAAATGAAATTACATTCAAATACAAATTTCCTAATTACTTCTAGATGATTCTTGTGGCCTTGATTGATTGTTAATTGTGGCTTGACTTGGGCTTGTGAACTTTTAATTCTCTTTATGGAAGCTTGAAACATTGAAGAATAAATGAAGGAATTAGAGTATTTGGAAGTGGCCCAATGTGGAATGTCATTGAAGTGGCATTTTGAGCTTTTGAAGGTTTGGAAAACCTTGCATACTGAAGTATTGATCTGTTTGGGTCCCAAAATTAAATGCCCATGATGAGGGAAAAATGATTCCACATAAACTCATCAGCAAGTTTACTGGGTCACATCAAGTAGTAATAACTCACAAGAGTGAGGTCGATCCCACGGGATTGATAGATTGAGCAACTTTAGTTAGGTGATGAATTTAGTTAAGCGAATATTTGATGATTTGAGTGATTTTGATTAGCAGAAGCGAAATTGCAAGAAGATAAAAGTGTAGAAGGTAAATTGGGCAGAAAGGTAAAGTGCAGAAGTGGTAAATTGCAGAAAGTTGAAGTGCAAGAAAGTAAAAGAGCTGAAACGTAAATTGCAAGAAAAGTAAATTGCCGAAACTTAAAGTGCAAGAAATATAAATTGCTGAATCTAAATTGCTGGGAAATGTAAATTGCTTGAAGAATAAAGGGATTTGGGTCTTGGGATTCAGATTTAACTAGAAGATATCAACTAAAGTAAATCAGAGAGCTATGAGATGAAGAGATTCAGCTCAATAGCAAAACAAAAATGGAAAATTGGTTGAAGAAACAAACAGCAAGAAAACTTAATTGTAAAATTCTAAAAGAGAAATTGAAGATCGAAGAAGAGCAATGAGATCAGAAAGTAGATCTAGATCTCAATCACTCTCTTGAGCAAACAGAAAAGGAATTGTAGAAGAAATGAAAATGAAAACAGCAAAGGAAATTTAGATCCAATTCTCCAACTCTCATAACTATATGAAAGAAAAGCAAAGATGATTCTCAGATCAAGAAATTCAATAGATTTCTTCAATGTTACATCAAATCCAAAAACAGAAAGTAGAAGTTGCAGAAGAAAGAAAATAAAAATAGAAAGCAAATTAGATCTAATCCCAATTTGCAAATTTAAAATGAAAACTAAAGTGAAAAACTAAAAATGAGCAAAAGGTCTTTTTTCAAATCAAATCTACTCCTATTTATACACTTTCTATTTTAGTCACTAAGCATTTGGAATGGGCTTTTGGCTTTGGTCTTGAAGGAACAATGGATCCAGATGGCACTTGATTAAAAACGGATCAGGGGTAGTTGATGAGTATTTTGGTGAAAAATAAATTTCTCCCAAAACACACAATTCTAACCGGCAAGTGCACCGGGTCGCATCAAGTAATAAAAACTCACGGGAGTGAGGTCGATCCCACAGGGATTGAAGGATTGAGCAATTTTAGCTTAGTGGTTAATTTAGTCAAGCGAATCAAGATTTGGTTGAGTGTTTTGTGATGTGCAGAAATTAAATTGCATGGAAGTAAAGAGAACAGGGAATTAAAGTGCTGAATCTTAAAGAACAAGAAATTAAATAGCAGAAACATAGAATGCAAGAAATGTAAATAGCGGAATCTTAAAGTGCAAGAAATGTAAACGGCTGGAATTGTAAAGGGAATTGGGGATTGGATTTGCAGAATTTAAACAAGGAAAAGTTGAATTGCATTAAACAGAATAGTAAAAGGGAATTGGGATTGAATCGGATCTGAAACAGAAAAGTAAATAAACATATAAAGCAATAAACAGAGAATTGAAAATGGGAAACCGGATCTCAGGACCCAGAGACTAGAAAACCTCCTTCTTGCTTCAACCTTTCTCCAAGCTTTCTTCACCTATCATTAATCAACCAAACACATCAAAGCTATGCTCATAATCATGAGATATTCATTCTATCATAATATGCAACAATTATAGCATAAAACCTCATAAAATGGCATGAATTCACACATGGTTGATTCAATCAAGGGAAACATGAAAATCTACTCAATTAGCTTGCTTATGGTTCAAGAAAGTGCATAATTCTAATGAAAACAAAAGAGAAAGACTAGTTAAAATAGGCTAGGATGACTTGTCATCACAACACCAAACTTAAAGCTTGCTTGTCCCCAAGCAAGAAAAGATTTATTGAGAAGAAAGAATGAGATGGAAGAAGATGTTCATGCTAGCAGAGTATTATTGATAGTTCATGGGATTTTGTGTGGATGTGCAAATACTCACTTCTTATTGACTCCTAGGCCTAGAAAGTCTCCTTCAAGCTTCAAGTGACATACTGCTATGACCTCTCATTATTCCTTTATCCTTGGCTATTACTTTGTTCATAAGCTTTATTTGAGTGTCATGTGTAGCAAGTTCATTTTATTTTCTTTATACTTGACACATTATTCACCATAGACACTTGGCTCACATTCCTTCTTAAAACATTGATGCCCAGCACCTCTTTGGGTTACTAAATGCCTTGTAGTTAGGTTGCTCTTGATAGTGGACTTTGAGCTGATGATCCCGGATTAGTTAACCCAAGTCACCGAGTGTTGAGGCACTCCTAAGAGCTTACTAATCCAAGCAGATCCTAGTACAAAGACATCACAGGCATATATTTTAAAGTTCAAGCTATTAGTGTCCAGCTTTGTTTCTTTTCGTTTCCTTTTGTTCTGCCACTTTTTGGCTATCTTTTTTTTTCTTTCCTTCTTTTTGTTTTTCTTTCTAACCAAGGAATTTTTTATTTAATCTTCATACACTTGGCTGCTATTGTTCCCACCATCCGTGTTTGGTGCCTGTTGACCTTGCTAAAAGCCAGCTTTATTCATAGCCTCCTCCACTCTATCTTCAAGTCTCATAGCTCTGCTTACTTCTACCTCACTTCTCTTTTTGAAGAATTCATCAAAAGTTAGGAAAGCCGGATCCATGTTGTGCAAATGTTCTCCAATATAGTTCAGTTTGATTTGGCTATTGATGTTGTAATCGGCTTGCACTTCATACCTTGCATCTTGGAGTGTTGTGAACTCTTTGAGAGCCCTCAAATTTTCATCTTGCATTTGTTCCAACTTCCCAAAAGATTCATGAGATTGAAAGGCATGTTCCTCTTGCATCACAAGGAATCTTGACTCGAATTCACTTTGTTTGTTCATTATTCTTAGCTCCCTTTCTTCTTGTGCTTGTTGGTTTTTCATGTACAGAGAATGGTATTCCTCTTGCCTTTCTTGGATTCTCGTGTACTGTTGAGACAAACTTCCTATTGCTTCTTGCATTTGAGTTATATCCATATTGCCGTGTGGGAAAAAGTGTGGCTGTTCCTCCTCCTCTTGTGGTTCTTCTTCTATGTGTGGCTCATCTTCTTCCATTGGTTCTTCTCTTT
>NC_029790.2:67495189-67510799 GCF_000816755.2 Arachis ipaensis
TCCTCCTCTTGTGGCTCTTCTTCTATGTGTGGCTCATCTTCTTCCATTGGCTCTTCTTTTTCCCTTCCTCCATGTGGTCTTCGGCCTTGATGTGCTTCAAGGGGCATCATCATTCATTCAATGGTTATGGGCATGCCTTGGCTTAACCACATTGGATTTTCCTCTTCCATTGGAACCTTAGCCTTTGCACACAACCTCCAAATGGTACTCGGATAGTACAACCAAGATCCGGCCAAATTCTTTTCAGCCAGCTTTTGAATGTTTCCCACCTCCTCTTCCGAATTTTGTCCTTCATTTCTTGACATCCATCATCCGGCAACAAGAATGGAATTTCAGGATAGATTCTTTTCTCGTTCATCCATTGAATTTGCATTTGATGAAACCATGACTTGAATCTCCGTTGGTCATATTCATGTGTGTCTTCTTCCACTATGGGATCTTTTCCTTTTTAACCTCTTTGTTAAACCTCTGGGGATATGGCAGTGGAGGTGTGATGCTCTTTCCTATTTGCTGCTGTCCCTGAGCTACTCCCTTTGAGCTATGTGGCTGGTTGTCCTTCTCTTTAAGTTTCTTAGTGCTTTTGTTTGGCATCACAACTTGCTCCTTAGCCTAAGTGGTCCTCCACCAAAAGAGCAATTGTTCTGAACCAAAGTGATGAGCTGTGGCTTGAGTTCAAAATTGTTAGCATTAACATTTGGAGCCAAGATGCTGCTCCCACAATGTCTGGGATTTGCAAAGGTATAGGAAGCCAAAACTCTCCTCTGGGGTGGGTTGCCATTGTTGTTGTCTTCTCCACCTGGTGGATTGGTTAAATGTTCCTCCATCTCTTGGAATTCTTCATCTGATTCCTCTTCTCCAACAATATTTTTCCCTCTTTCAGCTCTTCTTAACCTCCTGAGTGTTCTTTCGTCTTGTTCATGAAAATTGGGTATGGTTCTTCTTGTACCTGACATACAAGCAGAGCATGAGAAATGCACAAAACCAGTGACACTTCAATCTACAGCTAGATTGAAGTGTTAGTTAGTTTAAGCAAAAAATCAAACAGTTAGTGGGTTAATCAAAATTAAAGAAAAAGTGCTTGATCTAGATTTCCACCTCACTTAATCATTGTCAATCTAATCAATCCCCGGCAACGGCGCCAAAAACTTGATGAGTATTTTGGTGAAAAATAAATTTCTCCCAAAACACACAATTCTAACCGGCAAGTGCACCAGGTCGCATCAAGTAATAAAAACTCACGGGAGTGAGGTCGATCCCACAGGGATTGAAGGATTGAGCAATTTTAGCTTAGTGGTTAATTTAGTCAAGCGAATCAAGATTTGGTTGAGTGTTTTGTGATGTGCAGAAATTAAATTGCATGGAAGTAAAACATAATATGCAACAATTATAGCATAAAACCTCATGAAATGGCATGAATTCACACATGGTTGATTCAATCAAGGGAAACATGAAAATCTACTCAATTAGCTTGCTTATGGTTCAAGAAAGTGCATAATTCTAATGAAAACAAAAGAAAAAGACTAGTTAAAATAGGCTAGGATGACTTGTCATCAGTAGTGCATGCTATAGTGGAGTGCTCCGTTTCATTAGTGAACGTTGCGTTCACTTGCCTTGTGTGCCTTGTCACGTGTTGAGTAGCTCTAGTGTAGCGCTCCGTGACTGAAAATGAACGCTACGTTCATTCCTTTTGGGCGTGCCATTTTGGTGGGCATGCTGTCTCCACTAGCGTTCACTATTTTGAACGCCACGCTCCATCTTTGAGCGCTACATTCCTTTGTTTCCTTGGGCGCGCGTTGCTTTCCTTGGCCAAGAGCACGAAAAAGTTCACAAAAGTGAACGTGGCGTTCACTTTAGTGAACGTGGCTCTTGTTGCGCCTTGGTGCTTCAATTGTTGCCTTGCCTAGCGTTCATTCCTTCGAACGCCATGCTCCCTTGGTTGAGCGCTCCCTTGTAGTGTTCCCTTAGTTGAGTGCTTGCCTTGCTTCCTTGCCTTGTCTCACGCAAAAGTTCACAAAAGTGAATGCTACGTTTACTTCAATGAACACTAGCTGTTTCTTGTGTTGCGCCTTGGTGCACCATCCCTGTAACGGCCTAGCCCCGAAGAAACGACGCTTTTTCGGGATCAAACAGAATTTTTACAGAATTTTTAGGAATTTCTATGCATATAAGCACCTCCACTGCATAGGTGCTGCGTCATCAAGCTGCTGAGTCAGCAGCTTGATTGCACAGGACACCTCTCCTAATCTAAGTAGGCACGTCGCGAAGAGTTGCGTTTTTGAGCCACTTCGGGCCCGAATTTCAAAATTCTGATTTCCATGGTTAGTCTCTATGTGACGAGCCGGTCACGAATTTCGAGAGAAAAATTATATTAATATAATATTCATATATTATTATTTTATTCAAAATATTATATTATTATCTTCTCTACTGTGATTAATGTTGATCTATGTTTAGTAATATAATAACTGAGCTTGAAATCTACCGATAACGGATAATACCGGCATTCTTAGATGAACTTAGCACTACTAATACTTCATCATATATCTTTTATTCTTATGATTATCGAGTTACTAGTGTCATTTACACTAAGTAACTTAATGTTTATCCATTAGTAGTGTAATTACTTAAGTTCTAATACATCTAGCTTTAGTAATTATCCTTTTCTGAGATATTTTGACAAGTAACTTTTGGATAATCATCATCCAAAAGCCACGGCCTCCCTAGGACAGCTTGGCTATCATTTTTGTTCTTGGAAAAGTTTAGAACACCATGAAAGAAAACCATGAAGTTTCCATGAACACCTGAGCTACTTTCTCCATTCTTTCTCAAACCGAAACCCCTATCAAAAATCTAATCTTACCAAAGTGTTCACCTCTTCCTCCTCTTCATTTCTATGTCACTTTTCAAGGAGTAAATCAAGGTATGAAGGCTGCTCCTCCTCCTTGAAGATTCGGCCATGGTGGTTCCTTAAGTTAATGATGTTTTCTTCATGTTCTTTCTTAGGATCTCTTATTCAATCACGAAAAGCTCCAAGAAAACATGATTTCTAGTTACCTTAAGGTGAGGAAAATCTTCTTTTCATCATCATGAAGCTTCAGCATTCATGGTTCATAAGATTCTAAAGTTGTTTTTGATGTTAAAATAGGCGTAAAAGTGCTTCTGGAAGCTTGTTTTTGGTGAAATCTCGGACAGCAGCAAAGGAGGTAAGGTTTGGTAAATTAATCAATGATTGCTGATGTTAAACCAGATCTTGTTGCTTGAGATTTGATTTTGGGTGTATGTGTGAGGGTTTGATCATGGAAACTTGTTGTTTAATGCTTGAAAATCATGTTTATGATGGTTTTGAAGTGGCTGTTGGTGCTGCAGGAAAACTCAGAGTAAACAGAGAATTGTAAAATGAGCTTTCTGTGATGTTGTAATGCTTAATTTATGATGATTGCTAAATGATGTAAAGTATGGTTATATGTGAATTATGAGCCTTCGGGCAATGCTTGTGAATGTTGTGCGGGGACGCCCGTATTGTGATGTTGCTTCCCAGACAGGCTGCGGTAGAGTAGTACCAGCCCTGCAAGCTGAATGTTTGTTAGAGGCCTAACTTGCATACCTGCGGTATATTAAGACCTGAGCAAATACCAGCCCTGCAAGTCGAGAGCACTTGGTAGAGGGTATGCGGTACTTAATCTGGGATTAAGTTCTGGGAAGGCCTTATCTGACTTGGAGGGTCGGATTGCGTTGGGTGCGGGTCGAAACCGACAAATGATACTAAGAACTCCCCAGTTCTTACCCCTTACACCTCTACAGATGGACACGGGAGTCCTATTTTACGAGATTGATCCACCGTACATCCACGAGGACCCGGTGCGTGGTGAGTATTACATCTACTGTGCGGTACCTCGTATCCGTAATTATGTAGTTCGTGGTAGACCTTTCCAGTACCCTATTAGGACAGCATACTTTAATCCTGATGCACCCTATGACTTTCCTTTATCTTGGTTACACCTCGGCGGACCTGGGATACCTCATCCTGAGGAGCAGATGCCACCTCCTTCTCCCGACTGTATTTTGTTTGGTAGCTATCCTTTTATGGTTCCTGTGGCCAGCAGTGGTTCCTCTGCTATCACTCCGGCAAAAGAAGAGGACGAGGAAGAAGAAGATCCAGAGGAAGATCCTAACTTCATAGTTATCTCCTCTGACAGCGATGACGATGAGCCAGGCGAGACGCCAGCAGGCGAGCATCACCATTCGCCCGGTGATTTTCCGTGAGGTACTCTGGACCAGGATTGAGGAGACTTTTTGAGACGCCTAGTCTAACTTCAGTACATTAGAGTGTCTCCCTCACTTTTGTTAGCATGATTAGAGGGAATAGGCATATCATAGAGTTAGGCTAGCCTGGGTTCTAACTTTGGGGCTTTTGGACAGGCCAGGCCCTGGGGCGTCTTATGTACATATATGTATATACTATATGAGTCACTGACTTAGGGGTGCTGTACCATAGCTCTATGCTTATATAACTGAACCACTTCTGTAACATGATGTATATTATAGTGTGTTGTTCCATATTCTGTTATCTTTTGTCTTATGTATGTGAACGTTTAATTATCCCTTGATATATGGAAGGTATGCGACTTTAAATTATTGTTGTTAAAAAAAATTACTTGTAAAATTCGCGGGGTTTTAACAACGTACAGGCTTATATTTATTAATTAATAATACAAAAAGGAAAAACAAGTTGGTAACATTCGATTTCTAGTATGATCTAGACATGCTAGAAGTTGGGTCGTTACAATCCCCTTCATGGGCGTTCACTTAATGAACGCTACGTTCATTCATTGAACGCTATCCTTTGTTTCTCCTTTCTTCACCTACAGGCAATCAAACAAACAATCAAAGTATCACCAAATTCATAAGAACTTTGCATCATTTATAAAATCAATTAATTCTACCATAAAACCTATGATTTTGTGTAAAATAAATGATGTTTGATTGATTCAACATAATCATGAAAATCCACTCCGATTACTTACTTATTGTGCAAGAATGTGCATAAAACCTAATGAAACTAATGAAAAATGCTTGTAAAACTAGTATAAGATGACTTGTCATCACAACACCAAACTTAAACCTTGCTTGTCCCCAAGCAAGCACTAAACATGAGAAGAAATGAAATGAAACAGAGAAGCATATAAGTCCTTATTTAGCAGATAATAGAATTTGAACTATAGGGTTTTATGCAGACAAAAATGCAGCTCACTTATTCTTTGCTGATAGATAAGAAATGTTTCTTTGAGGATTCACTAGAGTTGTTGTCATAATGCCTTGCTCTTTGATTGATCCCTTTTTTGTTTTTCCTTCTTTCTTTTGTTTAGAAAGCTTATTTCTCAATGATAACTCAGTGTCAAGTGTTGCAGCAGCCTTTTGGCTCAATTTTGCTCAATACTTCTTCACTACAGACACTTGGCTCATAATTCTTCTTAGGAACATTAATGCCCAGCATCTCTTTGGATCACTAAATGCTTTGTAGCTAGGTTGCTCTTGATGATGGACTTTCGGTTGGTAATTCTGGATTATTTAATCCAAGTTACCAAGTTTTAAAAGACTCCTCAGAATCTAATTATCCAAGCATATCCTAGTACAAAAAGCACCACAGACATATGTCCTAAGGTCCAAGCTATTGGTGTCTAGCCTTATTTTTTATTTCTTTGCCAATTCTTGGCTTTTCTTTTCTTTTTCTTTCTTATTTTGCTTCATTTTCCAGGGAATTTCATTAATAAAATGTTTTATGATAGCAACTAAGTTCACACTACATAGAACATTCTATTATGTAGCTTTTATTATTGAGCTTTCCATCCAATCAAGCAATTACCACCACAAATTTCATTTTAATTCCTACCACATTGAACAATCACTTTCTATTTCAAACATTTTCTCTTATTGATGCAAAAAGGGAAACAAGACATGGACTTAATGCAGATGAAGATGAAGACAAGCATTTAAACTGGTGCAGACATCAAAATTTGCATTATTTGAACTAAACATCAAGGCAAACAGCAACTTCTCATTCAGAACATTTCGAAACAAAGTGAATTTTGTGACAATACAACCTCTTATGAGTGTCTTGCAGCTTTCCTTTTTTCATCATTATCCTTTACTTTTGTATTTCCTTTGGTGATAATTCTTTTAAGAGGTTGAGTGTCTTTTCTGCATAATTATCAGGAGTTGCTTGTTTTTCCAAGCACTTAGGCAAATGGATAGCATGCATGAACTATTGTAGTTTCTTGAACTTACTTTGGTGAGGGAGCACCAAACTTAGTCCCTTGCTACTGTGTATGATACATCAGTTACATGAAACCTTGTGCTTTTGTTGAAAGTAATGAAGCTAAAAACTACAAAACAGACAGTGGTTTAGTGGTTTTCCTGAATGCTTGGAGCTCATAACCATTTGTGTAGAGGGTTGAAATGTCTTTTTAAATGAGATTTTTGGTGGAACACCAAACTTAGCACCCGGTATTCACCCTTGAATTGTTTTGGTGTGCAACACCAAACTTAGCTCCTTGCAATACAGATAAAAGTATCTAATCCTCTTATTGAAATAGTTTAAGAAAAGAAAACTACCTTTGGTTGGGTTGCCTCCCAACAAGCGCTCTTTTAATGTCACTAGCTTGACATCCTTCATTCTTGCTCAGCTAAATTTCTAAATCTCCTTCTCTTTGTCCCAATGGCCTCCCAAGTAATGCTTTGCCCTATGACCATTTGCTGTGAAATTGTTCTTTGTTGCTTCATCTAGCAGTTCAAAGCTTCCATAAGGAAGAACCTTTGTCACCAAGTAGGGACCAGTCCATTTAGACTTGAGTTTGCCAGGGAAAACTTTGAGTCTGGAGTTATACAAGAGTACTTGCTGTCCTGGTTTGAACTCCTTCTTTGAGATCCTTTTGTCATGCCATCTCTTAGCTTTTTCCTTGTATATCTTATCATTTTCATAGGCTTCCAATCTAAACTCATCCAACGCATTTAATTGCAATAACCTCTTCTCTCCTGCTACTTGAGAATCAAGGTTGAGGAGTTTAGTAGCCCAGAAAGCTTTGTGTTCAAGCTCTACAAGAAGGTGGCAAGACTTGCCATACAACAACTGAAAAGGTGACTTTCCAATAGGAGTTTTGAAGGATGTCCTGTATGCCTAGAGAGCATCTTCTAATTTTCTGGCACAATCCTTTCTTGTGCTCCCACTGTTTTCTCCAAAATCCTCTTCAACTCCCTATTTGCACACTCTGCTTCGCCATTGGTCGGTGGGTGGTATAGTGTTTCTACTTTATGCATCACCCCATATTTGTGAAGTAATTTCTTCATCTATTTGTTGCAAAAATGACTACCACCATCACTGACAAGACCCCTTAGGCACTCCATATCTAGTATAAATGTGCTTCTTAAAGAATTGAAGGACAATTTGTACATCACATGGGGTTGTTACTATGGCTTCCACCCACTTTGAAACATACTCTACTGCCACAAGTATGTATTTGAAAGAATATGAAGGTGGAAAAGGGCCCATAAAATCTATGCCCCAAAGATCCAATAGTTCTACCTCCAGAATGTAGTTCTGAGGCATCTCATTCCTTCTTGTTAATCCTCCAGTCCTTTGGCACTCATTGCATTGATGAACAAACTCCCTAGCATCCTTGAATATGTTTGGCCAATAAAATCTGCTTTGAAATGCTTTAGCTGATGTTCTTTCTGGCCAAAAGTGTCCACCATAAGCTGAGCCATGACAGTGCCACAATATGTCTCTCATCTCATTTTTAGGGATGCATCTTCTAATCATCCCATCTGAACACCTCTTGAACAAGAATGGTTCATCCCACAAGAATTTTCTGGCTTCATTACATAGCTTCTTCACTTGTTGCTTGGTAAACTGTTGAGGGATCTTCCTTCCCACCTTATAGTTTGCAATGTCTGCAAACCAGGGAGCTTGTTGGATTTGTAAAAGGTGTTCATCTGGAAAGCTTTCGTTCACTGAATGTGGAGCTTGGTTAGTTTCTTGTGAGAGTCTTGACAACTGGTCTACTACTTGGTTCTTATTCCCTTTCCTATCTCTTACTTCAATATCAAACTCTTGTAGCAGCAACACCCACCTAATAAGCCTTGGCTTTGAATCCTGTTTAGACATAAGATACTTGAGAGCAGCATGATCAGTGTATACTATAACCTTTGAACTAATCAAGTATTGTCTAAATTTATCAAATGCATATACAATTGCTAAGAGCTCTTTCTCAGTGGTGGTGTAATTTTTCTGTGCCTCATTCAACACCTTGCTAGCATAGTATATAGCTGACATGGCGGAAATTGGTGAGTTAAGAAATTGTTATAAGAGATACGTTGCAAGTACAGTTCTTAACCAACCAAAAATCCACTTATTAATTTAGAAGGGTTGTCATAAAATTAAAATTAAAATAAAAATACTGGGAGTATGAATCCCAGGTCGTCTCCCAACATGTTGCAGAAAGATGTACTACTTTATTAATAAGATGTTTTCAAAAATGGTTTGAGTTGATAAACAGGAAATTAAATTAGAGAATTTATGTAATTTAAATAAAAACCTTGACTGAGAGTAGATTAGTTGGAAGCCTTATTCTTGTTGGAGTACTCTGAAGATTAATTGATAATTGAATGTTGTTCCGCTTAGTTACCCTTTACTAGGTAGAGGAAAGTCAAGCAAGTTGGAAAGCTATTTCTAATCACAAGTCCTAATCCTCTCCCTTGGGAAGGACTAGTGTCAATGACTAGAGGGCGATCCAACAATAAACCCAATTACAATTTTTCTCTTGAGTAATCCAACTCAAGGTTTCCTTTCAATCATCCCCCAATCAAGTTATGGAACTACTCGCTCATTATGAATGTAAATTTCACAAAATAAGGAAGAGAAATACTGAAAGACATAATAAATAATAATCAAAAGGATCAATTAAAAATAAAAATAGTTCTTGTATAAATAAATTCTAGAAATAATCCAAGAGTAACTCTGAGTAAATAAAGGACATGAAAGAGTAAGTGACAAGTAAGGAAACAAACTAGAATAATCAAGTCTTGGCGGAGGTAATAACTCTTCTCAATGTCCCAATCAAAAAAGCAATAAAAACGAAATCCTAAGAACTATCAATGTGTAGAGAGAAAACCTAGAGGAGAGGTAAAATCAGATCTAAAACTAAAAATTATGCTGAATGAATGTTGTGTTCACTTCTACATGTTCCCTGGCTCTAATATGCTTTTCTGGGCCAAAAACTGGGTCAAAACAAGGCCCAAAATTGCCACAAGTGAGTTCTGCAGATTCTGCAGATCGCGCATGTCACGCGATCGCGTCATCCAGGCGTTCGCGTCATCCAGCGTTTTGCCTTGCCACGCGTGCGCGTCATCCACGCCTTTGCGTCACTTGTGCAGTTTCCAATCCGCGCGGCCGCGTGAGCCATGCGTCTGCGTCACTGCAATTTTCTCTATGTCGCGCGGTCGCGTGAGCCATGCGTCCGCGTCATTTCTCGCTGGTCATCTCCTTAATTTCTTGTGTTCCTTCCATTTTTGCAAGCTTCCTTTCTAATCTCCAAGTCATTCATGCCCTATAAAGCCTGAAACACTTAACACACAGATCACGGCATCGAATGGAATAAAGGAGAATTAAAATATAAAATTAAAAGTTTCAAGGAAGCAAGTTTTCAACCATAAAGCATTTTTAGGAAGGAATTATAAATGCATGCTTATTTAATGAACAAGTGGGTAAAGATTTGATAAAACCACACAATTAAACACAATATAAACCATAAAATAATGGCTTATCAACTGAAAGAACTGAAGATTGATGGTTTAGAAGTTATAGTAAACTCTCGTTGCAAGTATAGTTACTAAACCAAGCAATCAACCTTTCTTACAAACGTTTTGGTTGTCACAAGTAACAAACCACTTTAACATTGATAACCGAGTATTTAAACCTCGGGTCGTCTTCTCAAGGAATTGCAGGGAAGTATGTTCTTATTATTGGTTATGAAGATTGTAAATTGGGGTTGTGAAGATGAGGAACAAGTAATTTAAATTGCAATTAAAATAAGTAAAAGACTGTAAAATGAGTAAATAACTATAAAATACACTTTTGGTAAGGTATGAGAAATTGGAAGTCCTATCCTAGTTACCCTTATCAATGATGATGAAAATTGAATCTTAATTCCACTCAGTTAACCTTTGCTAGAGCAAGGGAAGGTCAAGTGACTAATTAGTTATATCCTCAAATCCTAGTTAATTCCTAAGGAAAGATTGGGATTATTGAAGTTTAATTCAATTAGAAAAGATAACGATTATCAATCATGTTGAGTTTGATAACTCCTAAGTTACTGATTTCTTAACCAAGACCAAAAGGAGAAAAATAAATCTACTGGAATAAAAATGTCTTCAGATTGGGAATAACAATAACATAAATAAAAGAAAGCAATAATACATTGAAATACCTCAAATAACATTAATTCAAAAGAATAATCTGTAACATAGAAGAATTCATAAACTAAATCGAGAAGATAAATAAAAAGGAATATTGAACCTGATAAAAAGAGATAATCCTGAAAGCAAAAGAAATCCTAATTCTAAATCCTAAAAGAGAGAAGAGAGAATCTCCCTCTCAAAACTAAATCTAAATCATGAAAACTAACTAATTGGAGACTCTCCTCCAAATGGATGCATTCCCCCACTTCATAACCTCTGATCTGTGCCTTCTAGACTTGGATTTTGGCCAAAAAGGGCTTCAGAAATCGCTGGGGGAGTTTTATGTAATTTCTGGTGCGTGGCCTCTGTCACGCGTCTGCGTGGGTCATGCGGTCGCGTCGTCTGGAGTTTTCCTTGTCACACGGTCGCTTCAGTCATGCGTCTGCGTCATATGCGTTTAACTCATTGCGCGCGGTCGCGTCAATCATGCGGTCACGTCACTGCCATTTCGCGCTGGCATGCGGCCGCGTCGTCCATGCAATCGCGTCGCTGCCAGTTTCTTCAAAAACTCCGTTTTATGCTTTCCTTCCAATTTTGTATGTTTCCTTTCCATCCTTTAAGTCATTCCTGCCTAAGAAGATCTGAAATTACTCAACACACAAATCACGGCATCGAATGGAAATAAAGGGTAATCAAAATAATTATTTTTAAGCATAGGAAACATGTTTTTCACATACATCACATAATAAAGAAGGGAAAGTAAAACCATGCAATTAATATGAATAAGTGGGTGAAGGATTGAATAAATCACTCAATTTGAGCACAAAATATATCATAAAATATGGGTTTATCAACCTCCCCACACTTAAACAATAGCATGTCCTCATGCTAAATCCAAGATAAAGAGTAAGGTAAGGTTGAAGTGGTGGAATCTCATGCAATGCAATCTATTCTAAATGCAACTACCTAAATGCATCATGCAATTCTAGTTATTTTTATTCACTTGTATATAAAGCTTACATGTAGTTTAATTAATTCACATTTCTCAAGAAATCATATATATAGCTAGACCTTAGATAATGATAAAGCACTTTTACAATTGAGATGGGAAAGAAAAATATTTTATAAACTTGCAAGACAATTAATAATTCAAGTAGAGATATATGTTAATGAGCTATTGAACCCTCACTGGATTTTGTGTTTACTCTCTAGTCATTCAGTGTTTATTGGGTTAATCACTCTATTCTTCTTTTTATCCTTACTTTCTATAACTTTGTTCTTCATCTAACCAATCAACAATTATAGAATATAGGCATACAAAAGTCATGAGGTCTTTAATTAAGGTTGTAATGGGGTCAAGGTAAAGGTAAGGGTATATGTATAAGGCTAAGTGAGCTAATTAAGCGAATCCTTGATTAGTCTAAGATCTCACCTAACATACATATTTTGTAAAGCAAAGCTTCTTTACCTATTTTCCATATTTTTCCCACTTGTTTATGTTACATGCTCATATTTTAATTTTGTCCCATGTACATTACTTTATTTTGTATTTGGAGAATTCTTTTGTATCCCCTTTATTTAAATACTGAAAAATAAATATTATTTTTTTATTTTTTTTACTGCACACGGTAATTAAATTATTTTGATTCCACATGAGCATGCTTCCCAAAATTTTTATTTTGAATTATTTTATTCTTTTCAACTTTCTACCCTTTGTTTTTATCATCCATGTTCCCAATAGGTTTCCCACACTTAAACAATTATACAATTTCTATCTTAAGCTAACCAAGGATTCAACTTGGGATTTTTATTTTGTTTTTCTGCTTAAGGCTAGTAATGTGGTTTGTAGAATAAGAGGGGATTTAAAGGCTCAAGGGGGCTAACAAGGTTGATGTAAAAGGTAGGCTAATTTGGGATAAGTGAGCTAAAATCAAACAATAGCCTCAATCACTCTCTTGGTATGTATTTCTATTCTATAATCAGACATATAGATTAAAACAAAGTAAAGAACACCAAAATAAAAAAAAGAAGGGCGGAACACACAGAAATAAAAATTATGGTTTGAATGTAACCATATAATTAAGCTCAAAACTCACAGGCTGTGTGTTCTCTAACTCAAAAATCATATATCAGTTATGTATGTCATGCAAGTAAAATTAAGAGTTCCCATTATTCACAATGTAAATCTTAAGGTGGCTTTAAAGTTCTAGTGTTTCTCCTTGATGAAATGTTGTTAACTAACTAACATGGAATGCTATATATACAAGGTGTATGGATTGCTTCTATTATGTTCAAGTCTATAGTTTACTTCCTTTTATATTTTCAATTTAAACTAAGTTATCTTATGCTAAAAAGGGTAAACTATACTAATTAATCCACAATTTCTATAACTAATAAGTTAGAATTGCAACTAAACTAAATGGCTAAAATATGAACTAAAAGTGCAACATGCAGAAATAGAGTAAAAATAAATGAAAATAGTAATGTATAAGTACTAAGAAAATAAAAATAAAAATAAAGAGAAAAATATAGGGAAAAATAGCAAAATAAAATAAAAAGAGTCTGTAGTGGTTCACCAAAAAATACGCCAGAGATGGCGACCTCCCCACACTTAAAATGAAGCATCGTCCCTGATGCTCACTCAAGCAGGGTGTGAAGGGGTGTCATCACTGGAAGGGTGGGTAGCTGGAGTCTCTGTGGTGGTGGTCTGAGGATCTGCCTGCTGCAGAGGAGGTACTGACTGAATAGGAACCTCTGGGACTGTAGCCTGGATCTGATGCGGAGCCTCCTACTGTGAAGCAGCCTGCTCTGTGCCTGCCTGCGTAGCCTCACTCTGTGGATGGGGCTCTGCCTCATGATCATCCACCTCCTCCTCAGATGGCTCTAATGGTGTGTAAGGCTCAGAGGGAATATCGCCAGATCGTATCATCAGCTTCAGGTGCTCATAGCGTCGCTTGCTGCGATGCTCAGCTCTCTCATAACGGCGCCGGTTGCGGTGCTCCATCTGGTCTAGCTGTCAAAACAGGCGGTGCACTAGGTGATAAACCAGCTCTGAGGCAGGTGGAGGTGCAGTGGTGGTAGCAGAGATAGCTGGGGTAGCGGTAGAGGAAGAAGGGCCGGCAGATGCTGTGGCTGTCTCAGCAGTAGCAGTGAGGAATGGAGGTCTATAGCCCAAAGCCAGAAAGTTCCTGCTGTGAGGGATAATCTTCTTGCATTCTGCAGCAGGTGGCTTCCCATCAGCATCCTCCCAAGGCACGTCAGCTCGACGGCCTAGCTATGTAATCAGATAAGGAAAGGGGAGAGTGCCTCGGACGTGGACCCTGGCCATATAGTACCGAATGAAGCGTGGCAGGTACAGGTCCTTACCCTCCAGCACACACCATAGGAGGGTAATCATAGCGGCAGGTATCTCAGTCTCATGGGTACTCGGCATAACAAGGTTGCTAAGTATCTGATGCCATAGCCGAGCCTCATCATTTAAGTAAATCCGCTTGATTCCCTTTGGCATGGTAGTGTTCTGACCCATGATCCATGGAACGGTTGGGTCAAGGGCTATCCTGGCCTTGACTGCATCCTAATCAAACTTCATGAAGCGCATATCCTCCTCAGCTTTTTGATAACCATCTAGCTGATCAGATTTAGGCAGAAGCTTCAGAACATCCTCTATGGCCTCTTCAGTGACCAGTATCTGCTTCCCTCTTAGGTTCACTGCATCTAGGGAAGTTTTGAAGTAATTGCAGTAAAATTCCCTTACCCAAGATGCATTGACCTCAGTCAGGTTTCTCTCCAGGAAGAACCAGCCTCTTTGTTTGATCTGATCAGAGGTGTATTACTGGAGTTCTTTTGGGATTTTCAAAGTCCTCTCCAGGTACAGGTTCCTGGAGGTTGCAAACACCGGATACTTCAGCTCGTAGTATCGGTTTGCAAATCTAATGGGATCAGTAGCAGGGAGTAGCTGGTCAGCCTTCTCCTGTGGGGTAAAGTGTTTCTCCCGCCAAGGGTCATCATGCATGATGTCCAGTATGGACATAGAGGATTCTCCTCTTTTCCGTTTGCCAGTTGTTGCCTTTCCTTTTTCCTTTCTCTGGGTGTCAGACATCCTGAAAAAAAAAAACAGAAAACCAGGATATAATAAAAATAGGAAAGCAGGTAGGCAATTAATCGAAAGAAGCATATAATGGCAAAGGAGCAATAGAATAATGAAAAGGAGTTAAGTAAATGTGAATTAAGGATTGTATAGGAGTTAAAAGTCCGAGAATAAAAATTCACAATCCAAAATGTAAAAGGATTCATGTTAAGTAGGAAAAACGTCTGTCATGCCTTGGTTAGAATGTTAGAGAGAATAGTGAAAAACTAGAAGAGATGTTTTGAAAGGTAAGTGGGTTAGGAATGGAAAAGAGGTTAGGAAGTTAAAATTAGTGAATTAGTAAAAAGTGGGTTAGAGTAAGTGGCATGATGAGCATTTTCTAAATAATGAGAATTCACAAATTAAAGCAACAGATAACTCAAATTCAAACAAGGAAGTTAAGGATGAATCAAATGAAAATAGCAAAAAGTGGAATTGAATCATCCAAGATGCAATTTATAAACCAGGAAATTAAAAAGAATAAGAAAGCTTGCCCTATCATTTATGAATTGGTTTGGTAAAAGCTGAGTAAAATAGAGTGCAAGTTTGCCAAAACCAAAACAGGAATGAAAATCAAAACAATTTACAGAAATTTGGGCAGCATCCCGGCTAAAATTGGATGTTCCCGGAAAATAAATAGCAATCAGAATAGCTCATATGAATTAAAATATAGCTGCAATTACATAAAGGGAATATGAACATGGGAAAGCAGTGTAGAAAGCAGCATGAAACAAGAAATTACAGCATATGAACATTACTAACATCACAGCAACAGCAGAATTGCGAAAATTAGAAAACAAGAAACATGAACAGCGCAATTAAACAGGCCTAAATCCACTAACCACATCCTAGGCTACCTAACAACCTAGAATCCACTACAACATGCATAACTAACTAGCCTAAATATGAACATAAATAGAAAAATAGGAAATTAACGATGAATGGAAAGAAGGGTGGCGTTCAGCGGAACCTGGAAGGCGTAGGAAAGAAAGTGTGGCAGAGAGGTGGCCGGGGGATGGTGGTGGTGGCGGC
>NC_029790.2:67510807-67517312 GCF_000816755.2 Arachis ipaensis
GTGTGGCGGTCGCGGAGGGGTGGCAGTGGTGATGGAGGGAAGAAGAGGAAAGAAGAAGAGAGAGGGGGGAAGGGGGTGGCGTGGCGGCGGCTTCTGGGTGGTCGTCGGGGGTTGCGGTGGGCGGTGGTGGTGGCTGGAAGTTGTGGGTGGTGGTTGTGGAAAGAAGAGAGGAAGGAGAGGGGGATGGAGGGCGCGAATGGGTAGGGTTTCGCGTGGCTGGGGGTTATTAAATTTGAATCCACGCTATCGCGTGGGGCACGCGGTCGCGTGGCTGGGGTGGAATGGCGGTTGACGCGATCGCGTGGGGCACGCGATCGCATGGAATGGATAAAGGAGTGAATGACGCGGTCGCATGAGGCATGCAACCGCGTCGCTGGAAATTGTGCTAAACGCACGATTCCAGCGTCGTTTCAGCGTAACTCTCTGTCTCCTTTGGGGTGGTGTGCAATCCACGTGACGCGATCGCGTCGCTCACGTTGTCGCGTGGGATTGTTGTTGTGCAAGTGACGCGATCGCGTGGATGGCACGATCGCGTGGGCGTTTTGTGCGAAACGCACAATGGCCGCACGATTCCAGCCTAACTTTCTGGATGTTGGATATTGAAGAACTGGAGATTGATGGTTTAGAGGTTATAGCAAACTCTCGTTGTAAGTATAGTTACTAACCCAAGCAATAAACCTTTCTTACAAAAGTTTTGGTTGTCACAAGTAACAAACCCCTTTGAAATTGATAACCGAGTATTCAAACCTCGGGTCGTCTTCTCAAGGAATTGCAGGGAAGTATGTTCTTATTATTGGTTATGAAGATTGTAAATTGGGGGTTTTGGAAGTAAGGAGGGAATATGTTATATGACAAGTAAAATAAAATAATAATAATAAAATCTCTTGGCAAGGTATAAGAAATTGGAAGTCCAGACTTAGTTATCCTTATCAATAATAATGAAAGTTGAATCTTAATTCCACTTAGTTGACCTTTACTAAAGCAAAGGAAAGTCAAGGGACAAATTGGTTTGATCTTCGAATCCTATTTATTTCCTAAGAAAAGGTTGGGATTATTAAAGTTCAACTCAATTGGCAAGATAACAATTATCAATTATGCTGTTGAATTGGATAACTCCTGAGTTACTGATTTCTTAACCAAAACCAAAAGGGGAAAAGTAAATCTACTGGAATAAAAATGCCTTCAGATGGGAAGCAATAATCATGTAAATAAAAGAAAGCAATAATAGCTGAAATACCTCAATTACTATTAATTAAGAAAATTATATGTAACATGGAAGAGTTCATAAATTAAATTGGGAAAATAAATAAAAATAAAGAACCTGGGATTGAGAGTCACTCCTAAAACTAAGAGAAGTCCTAAATCCTAATCCTAAGAGAGAGGAGACAACCTCTCTCTCTAAAAACTATATCTACTCCTAAAATTGTGAATGTGAAAGCCTCTTTATGAATGGATACATTCTCCCACTTTATAGCCTCCAAGCTGTGCTTTCTGGGCCGAAAATTGGGTCAGAAACAGCCCAGAAATCGCTGCTTCCGAAATCTGCCACGCTGGTTTTTCGTCACTGCGACGCGGCCGCATGGAGCACGCGGTCGCGTCATCTAGCGTCAGAGCAACTATGACATATTATATATCAAATCGAAGCCCCGGACGTTAGCTTTCCAACACAACTAGAACCGCGTCGTTTAGATCTCTGTAGCTAAAGTTATTGCTGTTTGAGTGTGAAGAGGTCAGGCTGGACAGCTTAGCAATTTCTCCAACTTCTTGTATTCCTTCCACTTTTGCATGCTTCCTTTCCATCCTCTGAGCCATTCCTACCCTGTAATCTTTGAAATCACTTAACATACATATCAAGGCATCTAATGGTAATAAGAGAGGATTAATATTAGCTAAAAGAAGCATGTTTTCAATCAAAGCACATAATTAGGAAGGCAAATGTAAAACCATGCAAATATTATGAATAAGTGGGTAGAGAGTTGATAAAAACCACCCAAATGAGCACAGGATAAACCATGAAATAGTGGTTTATCAACCTCCCCACACTTAAACATTAGCATGTCACACATATCAAGAGGTCTTTTAAGGGTTGTAAGGGGGTTAGGGTCAAGGTAGGAGTGTATTTGGCCAAGTGGACTAAAATATGAATCCTTAATTAACTTAAACTTTTCACCTAACTTTAGACAATCCATGTAATCATAATACCACATCTAACTATCCATTAACCATGCATTGCTTTCACCACTTACTTTGGGGCATTTTGTCCCCCTTTTTCTTATTTGCTCTTTTTTCTTCTTTTTCTCTTATATATATATATTATTTTATTTTTCTCAATACATATGATTAAATTATTGGATGCATGAATCATGTCCCAAACATTTTTTTCACATTTTCAGAAAATTCTAACATACTCAATTCTCAAACCAAATGTTTCCAAACCCAATTTTCCCACACTTAAATCATAAGCACTCTCACTAGTCTAAGCTAACCAAGGATTCAAATTAAGGACATTATTGTTTTTCGCTTAGAGTTAATGATATGCTAAATAAAAAGAACAAAGAAGATTGCACCGTCCTTGGTGCATGCTGAGATTTGCAAGTGGACGGGGGTTGTGGTTCCTCAGCTGGGGCTCTTTTTGTTCTTTTCCTTGCCGGTAGTTTGGGAGTAGCTTTCTCTTTACCCTTCTTGGTGGCCATCCTGAAAAGGGAAAAAGAAAGTGACTTTTAAAGCTAAGGGTTACAGCAAGGAAGAGAACGGGAAAGGTGGTAATCAATGTACAATAAAGAAGAATGACGTTAACACACGCTGATGAGTACATGTGAAAAGTCATCAATGGAAAATAGCTAGTGCATATGATGACAAGTGTATGCAAGGTGTTTATTGGCATGCTGACAAAGGCATGAGTAGCATAGATCAAGCATTCAATGTCCAAATTAGATTACCAAATCTTTCAAACTATCAACATGTTTGTAATAACAATTATATTTAATCAATAAAACATGAAAGGAGTTTTGTGAAAAACAACAAACATTAATAGTAGAATAATTTAAAATAATGTTCAATGCCATACGGGCTTTTTCACAAATACATAGCATGCATGGTAAATAAGTTATTGAATGTATTAAATTGAACATGCAAGCAACCCTTTAAAAAGTAATATATAATTGTCAAACCATTTTAATAATCCAAAAACATATATAAAAATAATGACCCAAATAAATTTCTAACACCAATGAAAATAATGCAATGAATGAAAGTATGCAAATAAATTAAATAAAATAGAATGAGAGGGAAAAAGGATGAGAAGAAGAAAAATAAAGTGAGAAAGGAGAGAGAAGGAAGAAATTAGGATTAGAAAAGAAAAGATAAGAAAATTGGCACTAATCTGGATAGGTTGTGCGACACTGGCGACGCGGTCGCATGGGTGACGCGGTCGCGTGGTGCGCGATAAGGTTGGGTGACGCGGACACGTGGGGCACGCGATCACGTGACTCGATTTGTGCTAGTGGCGCGAGTGCAGCCTCGCAGTTGCACAACTCTCTGTTCAAAACTCAGTATTGCCAAAATCCAGGGTGACGCGATCGCGTGGGGCATGCGATCGCGTGAGTGGCCATTATGAGGATATGATGCAGTCGCGTCGGTCACGCGTCCGTGTGGAAAGGTCTATGCGTCTAGCACCAGTCCAGCATCACTCCAGCTCATCTTTTGGCCATGCACCCTTTTGACGTCGATTTTCAGGTCATGCGGCCGCGTGGGTGACGCGGTCGCGTGGGAGCCATTTTTCCCACATGACGCGGACGCATCGCGTGCGTGCTTCTTTTTTTTTTTTGATGCATGAAAAATGCAGAATGCAGTGTTAATATGAATGTGATGCAAAACTCCAGGTTCAATATAATAAAATAAAATAAAACTCGAAAACAAATAAAACTAAATAAGAATGAAAAAGGAACGATCATACCATGGTGGGTTGTCTCCCACCTAGCACTTTTAGTTAAAGTCCTTAAGTTGGACATTTGATGAGCTTCCTGTTATGGTGGCTTATGCTTGTATTCATCCAAAAATCTCCACCAGTGTTTGGAATTCCAACAGCCTTCGGGGTCCCAAACTAGGCACATAAAGCCTTTGAGCAGCTTTAAACAGATTCTTAGGCTCTCGGGGTGTTGGATGTCAGAACAGATTCCAGGATCCCAAACCTTGCTTTTATACCCGTCTTCTTGTTGATCATCATGATTCCATCCGGGTGGTTCAACCTTAGAATTCTCACTGAGGCGTCCAAACAACTTCGTAGACCCATTCAGTTGAGCTTGACACCAACCCTTGCATTTAAACTTTGAGTATGCAACCATGTTGAACCTTGCTTGACAACTCCAACCACTAACCATCGTCCTCTTACTCTTAATACCACAAAGAGCTCTAAGTTGACCATCCGTCTCCAGTAGCCCATATTCAAGTGGAATTAGAAAGCTAAGGGATATGAATTTTACCCACTTGAATATTGTGAAAGATGATGGCAACTTAGGGGGAGGGGTCTCCAATAACTTTGGCAAGGTGATTCCAAGCTCCACTCCCTTGTGCTATTTGCCAACTTCCACCTCATTGCAAGCTTCTTCAATTTCAACCTCTTCCTCTTGGTAGCTTTCTTCCAATTCAATCTCTTCTTTATTTCTTACCGAGGGCATGGGAGGTTGTGCTTCTTCTTCTTTAATCTCCATCTCTTGATCGACCTCTTCCAAGTTCTTAATCATGATATGCCTTGGAGGTTGTACACCCTCTTCAGCATCAATTTCAATCGCCTTGGAAGGAGGATCTATAACCTGACTTTCCCATGGAGGTTCAGCATCTCCTAAGTCTGCAACCACTTATTCTTCTTTGATAATTACAGCTTCCTCCACTTGTTCCAGTACAAAGTCATGCTCTGTACTATCCACTGGAGTTTCTAATATCTCCTTGATGCTACGTTCTTCATTAGATTGCCCACATGAAGCCATGGGAGCACTTTGAGTGTCCGAGCGTCGGGAACCTAATTGACTTATCGCTTGATTTAGTTGATATATAGTTGCATAAAATTGATTCGCTGCTTCCTTGAGAGGATCCCTTGATTCTTCCTTCACTAATTCTTCAACCACCCCTTCGACTTCAAGGGTTTTTACTACCTTCACCCTTAGGGCCTCCTCTAGCTCCTTATGAAGTATGGATTCGCAAAGAAGATCCCTTCTCTCTTGTTCCATGTCAATAGCATCACTGGGATCATGTTGCTCCTGGATTGATGGATGTGGGTGCTCTTCCATGGATGGTGGTGATGGGATGGAGAGAACATTCAGTGGTTGAAAAGGAAGTGCACTAGAGCTTGAGGGTTGATTGTTGAAGGTATTTGGTGGCCCGATTTGGGCGACGAGAGCTTGTATGGTAGAGTTTAGATCGGCAAGTGCTTTCACCATGGAGGTTTGGGGTGGATAGGAGGGTTCATGAGAGTAATTGTGTTGGAATGGGGGTGGTTCTATGTATGGTTCATTTGGCTCATAAAGTGGTTGGTGTGGTGGATACGGGTTAAGGTCATATGGAGGTGAATGGTGGAAAGGGGCTTGTGAGTGTGGTGGTTTGAAGGTATGTTGGGGAGGTGGTTCATAAGCACAGGGTGGGGATTGTTGGTAATTACAAGGGGGTCCACCATATCTATCAGCTTGGTATGCATTGTAGAGTGGTCCTTGCCCATGATATATTGGAGGATGTTGTTGCCTAAAGGGTTGATCAGATCCTCTTGGCTCCATCCATCTTTGATTGCTTAGACCTTGATGCATATTCCTGTTATAGCTTCCACTCCTTTCAACAGATTTAGAACCAAACTCAAAGCGAGAGGGGTGAGAACTCATAGTTAGTTAATAAAAATTTAAAAACAAAAATAAAAGCAAATTTGAAATTCAAATTTTTGAATTTGAAAATTAAAATTTGACTTTTTGAATTTTTTAAATTTGAAATTTGAAGACAAAAATTTGAAATTTTAAAATTTTGAATTTTAAACTTTGAAAATTGATTTTTTAAAATTGAAAATTGAAAATTGATTTTTTTTTAAATAAGATAGGATAAGATAAAAATTTTTTAAAATAAAAATCTGAATTTTTTTTTCCGAAAAAAATCAATTTAAAAGTAAATATTTACAATAGCCAATAATAAGGCACACGTTTGCAATTCCCCGGCAACGGCGCCATTTTGAAGAACTGGAGATTGATGGTTTAGAGGTTATAGCAAACTCTCGTTGTAAGTATAGTTACTAAACCAAGCAATCAACCTTTCTTACAAAAGTTTTGGTTGTCACAAGTAACAAACCCCTTTGAAATTGATAACCGAGTATTCAAACCTCGAGTCGTCTTCTCAAGGAATTGCAGGGAAGTATGTTCTTATTATTGGTTATGAAGATTATAAATTGGGGGTTTTGGAAGTAAGGAGGGAATATGTTATACGACAAGTAAAATAAAATAATAATAATAAAATCTCTTGGCAAGGTATAAGA
>NC_029790.2:67517464-67530962 GCF_000816755.2 Arachis ipaensis
CGGCAATTAAAATAAATAAATACTGTAAAGCAAACTTTTGGCAAGGTATGAGAAATTGGAAGTCCAGACTTAGTTATCCTTATCAATAATAATGAAAGTTGAATCTTAATTCCACTTAGTTGACCTTTACTAAAGCAAAGGAAAGTCAAGGGACAAATTGGTTTGATCTTCAAATCCTATTTATTTCCTAAGAAAAGGTTGGGATTATTAAAGTTCAACTCAATTGGCAAGATAACAATTATCAATTATGCTGTTGAATTGGATAACTCCTGAGTTACTGATTTCATAACTAAAACCAAAAGGCGAAAAGTAAATCTACTGGAATAAAAATGCCTTCAGATGGGAAGCAATAATCATGTAAATAAAAGAAAGCAATAATAGCTAAAATACCTCAATTAATATTAATTAAGAAAATTATATGTAACATGGAAGAGTTCATAAATTAAATTGGGAAAATAAATAAAAATAAAGAACCTGGGATTGAGAGTCACTTCTAAAAATAAGAGAAGTCCTAAATCCTAATCCTAAGAGAGAGGAGATAACCTCTCTCTCTAAAAACTACATCTACTCCTAAAATTGTGAATGTAAAAGCCTCTTTATGAATGGATGTATTCCCCCACTTTATAGCCTCCAATCTGTGCTTTCTGGGCCGAAAATTGGGTCAGAAACAGCACAGAAATCGCTGGTTGCGAAATCTGCCAGGCTGGTTTTTTGTCACTGCGACGCGGCCGCATGGAGCACGCGGTCGCGTCACGTAGCTTCAGGGGAACTATGGCATATTATATATCAAATCGAAGCCCCAGACGTTAGCCTATCAACGCAACTGAAACCGCGTCGTTTGGACCTCTGTAGCTAAAATTATAGCCATTTGAGTGTGAAGAGGTCAGGCTAGACAGCTTAGCAATTTCTCCAACTTCTTGTATTCCTTCCACTTTTGCATGCTTCCTTTCCATCCTCTGAGCCATTCCTGCCCTGTAATCTCTGAAATCACTTAACACACATATCAAGGCATCTAATGGTAATAAGAGAGGATTAATGTTAGCTAAAAGAAGCATGTTCTCAATCAAAGCACATAATTAGGAAGGCAAATGTAAAACCATGCAAACATTATGAATAAGTGGGTAAAGAGTTGATAAAAACCACCCAAATGAGCATAAGATAAACCATGAAATAGTGGTTTATCATATATTTACGCTGATTTCCAGATCACGCAGCCGCGTAGGTGACGTGGACGCGTGGGTGGTTGTTTTTCACAACTGACGCGATCGCATGAGCGATGCGGTCGCGTCGCACGCCTTTTTTTTATATGCAGTATTCAATATGAATGAATAATATTCAGGTTCAATTGAAAAGGAAATAAAAATAAATAACATGAAATAAAAAACTGAAAAAGAAACGACCATACCATGGTGGGTTGTCTCCCACCTAGCACTTTTAGTTAAAGTCCTTAAGTTGGACATTGGATGGGCTTCCTGTTATGGTGGCTTGCACTTGAATTCGTCCAGAAATCTCCACCAATGTTTGGAATGCCAATAGCCTCCGGGATCCCAAACTAGGCATGTAAAGATTCTAAGCAGCTTCAAACAGATTCTCAGGCTCCCGGGGTGACGAATGTCAGAATAGATTCCAGGATCCCAAACCTTGCTTTTAAATCCGCCTTAGTCTTGATCTATATTTTTCCATCCGGGCGGTTTAGAAAGTAGATTTTCACCAAGATAACCAAACGTTTTCCGAGATCCATTTGATAGATCATGATGCCAATCCGCACACTTCGAGTTGAAGCGTGGAACCTTATTGAACCTTGTGCACCAGTTCTGAGCGCGAGCCATTTCCATCTTACTCTTAAAGCCGCAGAGAGCTCTAAGCTGGCCATCTGTTTTAAGCAAACCGTATTCAAGTGGGAAAATAAAGCTAAGGGTTAAGGATTGTACCCACTTGAAGCTTGTATTGGGTGGTAATGGCCCTGGGATAGGTGTTTCTAGTGGTTCTATAAGTTCTAGTCCCGTGTGCTCTTCTGTGAATTTTTTCACTTCCTTGCAGACTTCTTCAATTGCATCCATGTCCTGATCAAAGCCTTCTATGTCGTCCTCGTTACTTAAGTCATAAACGGGAGGTTGAGAGAAATCTACCTCCGCATCGTCTTCGTATTCACTTGGGGAAGACTCTTTGATCTCGGAGAATTCACTTGCGGATGCAAGTTCATTACTAGAAGAACTTGACTCGTGACTATCATCATCAAGGAAACTTACTTCTTGGAGTATTCCGTCTAGTTCCTCATAAAAGACTTGCCTTGGGGGTTGTGTATTATCATCCTTAGCATCAATTGTAACATCCTTGACATAATTCTCCACAACTCTGGATTCCCATGGAGGCTCAGCGTCTCCTAGGTCTTCAACCAACTCTTCTTCTTGTATAATGACAGTTTCCTCTATTTGTTACAGTACGAAGTCATGCCCTGTTCTATCCACTGGAGTTTCTAGTATCCCCTTCATGCTACGCTCATCATTAGATTGTCCACACGGAGTTGTGAGAGGTCCTTGAATGTTCGAACGTCTAGAAGATAATTAACTTATTGCTTACTCCAGTTAATAAAGGGTTGTTTGAAGTTGATCTACTGTTTCCTTGAGGCGAACCTCTGATTCTCGGGGTGATGGAATTGGACGTGGTAGATTGGGAAGTGGTGGTGTTTGGGAATAATTGGATTGGAATCGGGGTAAATGAGGATCATATGGTGGCGAATGGTGAAAAGGAGCTTGTGAGTGTGGTGGTTCGAAGTGGTGTTGAGAGGATGGTCTATAGGTATGGGGTGGGACTTGTTGGTAGTTACAAGGTTGTCCAACATATCTATCAGCTTGGTACGCGTTGTAGAATGGTCTTTGTCCAGGATATCTTGGAGGGTGTTGTTGCCTAAACGGTTGATCAGATCCTCTTGGCTCCATCCATCTTTGATTGCTCTGACCTTGATGCATGTTGCTGTTATAACTTTCACTCCTTTCAACAATATCAGAACCAAACTCAAAGCAAGAGGGGTGAGAATTCATAGTAGCTAATGGAAATAAAAATGGAAAAATAAAGAAAAATAAGTAAAAGAAAAATATTTACAATAACCAATAATAAGGCACACGATTGCAGTTCCCCGGCAACGGCGCCATTTTGAAAGAGCTGAAGATTGATGGTATAGAAGTTATAGTAAACTCTCATTGCAAGTATAGTTACTAAACCAAGCAATCAACCTTTCTTACAAATGTTTTGGTTGTCACAAGTAACAAACCCCTTTAAAATTGATAACCGAGTATTTAAACCTTGGGTCGTCTTCTCAAGGAACTGCAGGGAAGTATGTTCTTATTATTGGTTATGAAGATTGTAAATTGGGGTTGTGAAGATAAGGAACAAGTAATTTAAATTGCAATTAAAATAAGTAAAAGACTGCAAAATGAGTAAATAACTGTAAAACACACTTTTGGCAAGGTTTGAGAAATTGAAAGTCCTAACCTAGTTACCCTTATCAATGATGATGAAAATTGAATCTTAATTCCACTCAGTTCACCTTTGCTAGAGCAAGGGAAGGTCAAGTGACTAATTAGTTAGATCCTCAAATCCTAGTTAATCCCTAAAGAAAGATTGGGATTATTGAAGTTTAATTCAATTAGCAAAGATAACGATTATCAATCATGTTGAGTTTGATAACTCCTGAGTTACTGATTTCTTAACCAAGACCAAAAGGAGAAAAATAAATCTACTGGAATAAAAATGTCTTCAGATTGGGAATAACAATAACATAAATAAAAGAAAGTAATAATAAACTGAAATACCTCAAATAACATTAATTCAAAAGAATAATCTATAACATAGAAGAATTCATAAACTAAATCGAGAAGATAAATAAAACAGAATATTGAACCTGATAAAAAGAGATAATCCTGAAAGCAAAAGAAATCCTAATTCTAAATCCTAAAAGAGAGAGGAGAGAATCTCCCTCTCAAAACTAAATCTAAATCATGAAAACTAACTAATTGGAGACTCTCCTCCAAATGGATGCATTCCCCCACTTCACAACCTCTGATCTGTGCCTTCTAGACTTGGATTCGGGCCAAAAAGGGCTTCAGAAATTGCTGGGGGCGTTTTTTGTAATTTCTGGTGTGTGGCATCTGTCACGCGTCCGCATGGGTCATGCGGTCGCGTTGTCTGGTGTTTTGCTTGTCACGCGGTCGCTTCAATCATACGTCTGCGTCATATGCGTTTTGCTCATGGAGCGCGGTCGCATCAATCATGTGGTCGCATCACTGCCATTTCGTGCTGGCATGCGGCCGCGTCGTCCATGCGATTGCGTTGCTGCCGGTTTCTTCAAAAACTCCGTTTTATGCTTTCCTTCCAATTTTGTATGTTTCCTTTCCATCTTTTAAGTCATTCCTGCCTTAGAAGATCTGAAATTACTCAACACACGAATCACGGCATCGAATGGAAATAAAGGGTAATCAAAATAATTATTTTTAAGCATAGGAAACATGTTTTTCACATACATCATATAATAAGGAAGGGAAAGTAAAACCATGCAATTAATATGAATAAGTGGGTGAAGGATTGAATAAATCAATCAATTTGAGCACAAAATATGTCATAAAATATGGGTTTATCATCAACCTCCCCACACTTAGATATTAGCATGTCCTCATGCTTAGTTGAAGGAGATAAAATAAATGAGTAGGAACATGTAAAACTCATGCAATGCAATGCAACCTATATATGTGAATGCAACTATATGATTTTTGTCCACTTGGTCAAAATTAAATAAGCTCTTCAAGACAATCACAAATCAAATTCCACTAATTCAATTCTTATTCAGTAAGAACAGATAAAAATGCAAGAAGGTAGCTCATGAAAGCAGGGAACATAGAATTTAAGCATTGAACCCTCACTGATGATGTATGTATGCTCTAATCTCTCTAGTGTATAGGGTAATCACTCTATCCTTCTCTAATCATGCTTTCTAATTTTTGTTCTTCACCTAACCAATCAACAACATTTAATATACCAATGCAAACATCATGAGGTCTTTTCAAGGTTGTAATGGGACCAAGGTAAGGGTAAGGATACATATATGGCTAAGTAGGCTTATAAATTGAATCTTTAATTAACCCAAGCTTTCACCTAACACATATATTCTTTATAGTTTAAATTTCACACTTAGCTACCCAAAATTTTCTTTTCACATTCCTTACTCATGTATCAACTTTTATTTTAATTTTATCATACATGTATTGATCTTTGAATTCTTAACTTAACATTGGGGTAATTTTGTCCCCTTATTTAATTATTGAATAATTTTTTTTGAACATAAATATAAAAATAAACATAGCTTATCAAGGCACATAGATTTTTTTATTCTTATAGTTTCACAAGAGTAGGTACCCAAATTCTCATTATATCATCATGACATATTCCCTTATTATCTTTTGTTCCCACAATTTCCCAAACTTAATTAACACACACAATTCTATCTTAAGCTAACCAAAGATTCAATTGGGATATATAATTGTTTTTCCGCTTAAGGCTAGTAATGTGGTAAAATGCAGAACAAATGGGATTCAAAGGCTCAAAGTGGCTAACAAAGGTAATTGAAAGGGTAGGCTTAATTTGGATAAGTGAGCTAAACAAATAATGGCCTCAATCATATGCAAGCATATAAATATATTAAACATTGGACATATAGGATGAAGCAAAATATAAATTACAATCATAGAGAAGTAAACACACAAGAACAAAATAATTATGGTTAAATAATATAACCATGTATAAAGGCTTAAATCTCACAGGTTGTGTGTTCTTTAGCTCAAAAACCATGTTCCAAATATAACTTCAAGCAAATTTAACACAAAAGTTTTAGTTAAAATTGGTAAAATTTTGTTCTAAAAATAGGGTCTTAGAAGAAACTTATTGTCTTTTCAATCAAGTAGAACATGCATGCAACTAATCTATTACTATGCAATCTATCCTATTCTACAAAAGAAAAACTAACTAAATATCCTACTTTATTGGTGTTAGGGAAGAAAAATTACCTTCGGAAGTCAGGTACTGACCGACCTCCCCACACTTAAGGCTTTGCACTGTCCTCGGTGCCATCTATCAGGAACAAAGGTGGGCTAGTAGTAGTATCTCCACAGTCGGGACCGTCATGGCTCCTTGTGCTGGTAAAGGAAGTGGAGTCCGGGGTGTCTGAGTCCTTGAATTTTCCCATAATCAGTTCCTTGAGGTATGTGAATCGACACTTGTTACGGCGCTCTCTTAGCTTTGCTTTGTGTTCCTGCCGATCCAACCTTTCAAGTATCTGATGGAGCAGTTGATTTGTTGTAGGTGCTTGTGGTGTTGAAGGAGGAATGTCTTCAGCCGGATCAGTAGGCTGGCTTATAGTGGCTGCTGAAAGTCTGATATATTTCCCATTAGGGACGTACTGATCATCCCGTGGAAGCATGTCTTTGGTGTCCCCAGCTCTGTAGGAGACTCTGGCAGCTGAGACGAGATCTGAAACCAAGGCGGGAAAAGGTAAGTTGCCCACGAATTGTACGTGTCCCATGGCATTCCGGATGTGTCTTGGTAGGTTCAGAGGCTCGTCTGTAAGGATGCACCATAGTAGAACGGCCATGTCTGCAATGAAGAAGGACTCGTGGGTGCTCAGAAAGACGTAATGGGACATAATCTGTGCCCATACTCGAGCCTCCAAGGTAAGTGCGGAAGCCAATATTCCCTAGGATGGGAACGATGGTATCCGTAGATCCATCTGCTGCCAGGTAGTGCGATAATTCTGAGAACAGCGTCCCAGTCAAATTGGTACATCTGGCGCTTAAGTGCGGCTTCTTGAAATGCGTCCAGTCCTTCTGGAGTAGGGGAAAGATCTAAAGCTCGTTGAATGGCCTCTTCTGTGATGGGAATTTGCTTCTGACGGACATAGACAGACTGCAGGGTCGGCAGGTGGAAGTTGGAGTAGAACTCGACTACCTAGGAAAGATTAACCTGCCGTGGCTGTCTCTGGAGGAAACCCCATTATCTTCGTGCAATTTGTGGCTCAACAAATTCAGCAATATGGTTTGGGAGGATAAGAAGGTGTTCGTTGTTGTAACTCTTTTCTACCAGGATGGGGAATATCTGCTCACAGTAGCAATTGGAAAATCGCAGTGTCCTTTGCTGGGAAGGCTTTCTCTTTTTCGTCAACCTTTATAATCATCTTAATATTTTTTGTTGAAGGCTTTATTGCAGTTGAAGAAGGCTCTGCCATTAATGCTCGTTTTGTTCCTCTCCTTGCTGGTGGCTTAGAAGTAGATTTCTCCTTGCCTTTCTTGGTGGCCATCCTGAAAGGGAGAAAAGAGAAAGTATGTCAAAATGTCAAGGGGTATAGCAAGGAAGATGATGGTATGGGTGGTAATTAATGCACATTAAAGATGAATAAAGTTAACACATGGTCATGACTACATGTGAAAAATCATAAATGGAAATATAGGAAGTGCATATGATGACAATTAAATGCAAGGTGTTTATTTGCATGCAGGCAAAGGCATGAGTAGCATAGATCAAGCATTCAATGTCCAAGTTAGATTACCAAGCCTTTTCAAACTGATAATTTGTTTATAATGACAATTATATTTAAATAAAAAAATATTAAAAATGGTTTTGTGAAAAACAGGCATATAGAGTAGTAAATTAAAAGAAATCCAAAAATAGTGCACAATGCCATACGGGCATTTTCACAAACACATAGCATGCATGAAAAATAAGCTATTGAAATTATTAAATTGAACATGCAAGCAACCGTTAAACAATTAATATATAATTGCCAAACAATTTTGCAATAATCCACAAGCATATAATAAGAAATAATAACTCAAATAAATTTTTTAACACCAATTAAAAGAAAAAGAAAGAAAAAGAAAACATGGATAATGAAAGTAAAAAGAAAAAGAAAAGGAGAAGAAAACATAAATTGAGAAGAAGAATAGAAAAGTAAAGAGGGAAGAAGAAAAGAAGAACCTTGTTAATGGTGGTGAGAGAGAGAAAGTAGAAAGTGAGAAAGAAGGAAGGAGGAAGAAAGGGGAAGAAAATAATGACGAGGGAAAAGAAAAAGTAGGATTTGGGGAAGATAAAGATAAGATATTTGGCAAATTAGGATAAGCTTTACGGCGAAAGCGACGCGGACGCGTGGGGGACACGGACGCGTTCACGCGACTTGCGCTGAAATTAATCGACGCGGTCGCGTCAGTCACGCGGACGCGTGACGCGTTTTATACTATTGGCGCGAGGGCAGCCTCGTGCTCGCACAACTCTCTGTTCAAAAGTTATTATTGCCAAAATCTAGGGTGATGCGGTCACGTGGTCGACGTGATCGCGTGAGTGGCCATTATAGGGATATGATGCGAACGCGTGAGCCATGCGTCCGCGTAGTAAGGCTTGTGCGTTTAGCACCAGTCCAGCACCACTCTAGCACAACTTTAGGTTGTGCACCTTTTCTTACGTCGATTTCCAGGTCACGCGTCCGTGTGAGTGACGCGGACGCGTGGGGTGATTTGTGCCAAAGGCACGCCTCCAGCCACGCTCCCGCGTGACTTTCTGTTCGATTTCTTAATCTTTCCAAGCCACCTACGACGCGGATGCGTCGGCGACGCTGTCGCATCGCCACTCTCCCTCTCCTTTTTTTTGAAAAAATAAAAGTAAAAATATGCAAATGCAGATGCAAACTAAATGTGCTAATAATGATAAGAGTTATTGAAAAGGAAAACTAAAAATAAGGAAAGGAACGATCATACCATGGTGGGTTGTCTCCCACCTAGCACTTTGCTTTAACGTCCGTAAGTTGGACGCTCCATTAGCTCAGTCTTCTGTTGTGAGTGGATCCTCCAAGAGGAAGATATCTAACTCCTTGTTTTTGTTCACCTTCTCACCATGATATAGCTTCAAACGATGTCCATTAACTTTGATGCGTTCAGATCTTGAAGGGTGACTTAGGTGAAAAACTCCGTACGGCTTAGCCTTCTCTACTCTGTACGGACCTTCCCATCTTGATCTCAACTTACCTGGCATGAGCCTCAGTCTGGATTTGTAAATGAGGACTAAGTCCCCAGGTTGGAACTCTTTCCTCTTGATGTGCTGATCATCTACAGCCTTCATCTTTTCCTTGTACAGTCTTGAGTTCTCATAAGCTTCCAGGCGAAGGCTTTCCAAGTCTTGCAGTTACAACTTCCTTTTAGCTCCGGCTTCCTCAAATCCCATGTTGCACTCCTTTACTGCCCAAAAGGCTTTGTGCTCTACTTCAACTGGGAGATGACAGACTTTTCCATAAACTATGTGAAAGGGAAACAGCATCTGCAGTCCTTTTTCAGCCTCTGAATTAGATTTTTGCTCAGGTCCCTCAATTTCAGCCAGAAAATACCTGAAATCACAGAAAAACACACAAACTCATAGTAAAGTCCAGAAATGTGAATTTAAGATAAAAACTAAAGAAAACATCCCTAAAAGTAACTAGATCCCACTAAAAACATACTAAAAACAATGCCAAAAAGCGTATAAATTATCCGCTCATCACAACACCAAACTTAAATTGTTGCTTGTCCCCAAGCAACTGAAAATAAAAGAGGATAAAAAGAAGAGAATATACTATAAATTCCAAACTATAATGGTTATGGAAAAAAAACAAAAAAAGCTATGCTTTTGCCACACCAAACTTAGAATGTTGCTCGCCCTCGAGCAAAAGAAGAAGAAAGAATAGAAGAATAAGAAGATATGGAGGAGATGGATGGGAGTGTGTATTCAGCCATATGGGTGGGATTGGGTGGGAGAGAGATGTTGAATTTTTGAAGGTAGTGGGTGTATGGTTGTGAGTGGTAAATGGAAAAAAAAAAGAAGGGATGATCATGAATGGAAAGAGAGATGATGAGGTAGGTGGGGATCCTGTGGGATCCACAGATCCTGAGGTGTCAAGGCATTTACATCCCTGCACCAATTTAGGCATGTAAAATGCCCTTGCACATAACTCTGGGCGTTCAGCGCCAGGTTGGTGCCCCTTTTGGGCGTTCAACGCCCCTTTGCTGCCATTTCTGGCGTTGAACGCCAGAACCATGCTTGTTCTGGGCGTTCAGTGCCAGGATGCTCCCATTCTGGGCGTTCAGCGCCAGAACTATGCTCTGTTCTGGCGTTTGAACGCCAGACAAATGCTCCTCCAGGGTGTGATTTTTCTTCTGCTGTTTTTGATTCCGTTTTCAATTTTTATATTTATTTTGTGACTCCACATGATCATGAACCTAAGAAAACATGAAAAACAATAAAAATAAGAATTAGATAAACATTGGGTTGCCTCCCAACAAGCGCTTCTTTAATGTCAATAGCTTGACAGTGGGCTCTCATGGAGCCTCACAGATGTGCAGAGCTTTGTTGAGACTCTCCAACACCAAAGTTAGAGTTTGGATATGGGAGTTCAACACCAAATTGAGAGTTTGGTTGTGGCCTCCCAACACCAAACTTAGAGTTTGACTATGGGGGCTCTGGTTGACTATGCTTTGAGAGAAGCTTTTTTTGCTTCCTCTCCATGGTTGCAGAGGGAGATCCTTGAGTTTTGAATACAAGGGAGTTCTCATTCCATTGAAGGACTATTTCACCTCTGTCAACATCAATCACAGCTCTTGCTGTGGCCAGGAAAGGTCTTCCTAGGATGATGGATTCATCCTCTTCCTTTCCAGTATCCAGGACTATGAAATCAGTAGGTATGTAAAGGCCCTCAACCTTTACTAATACATCTTCTACTTGTCCATAAGCCTGTCTTCTTGAGCTGTCTGCCATCTCTAGTGAGATTTTAGCAGCTTGCACCCCATAGATTCCCCGTTTCTCTATTACAGAGAGGGGCATGAGGTTTATTCCTGAACCATGGTCACACAGAGCCTTAAAGAGCATGGTGCCTATGGTACAGGGTATTATGAACTTTCCAGGATCCTGTCTCTTCTGAGGCAGTAAATTGGAATTAGGTGCAGTAAAGTCACCAAGCATCTTCCTTACATTATTATTATTTTCGGCTGCCATCTCCTTTTCCTGTTCGAAAATTTCTGAAAGGTTATCTCTGGATTGTTGTATTTTAGCTTCTCTTAATTTTCTCTTCAGAGTCCTTTCAGGTTCTGGATCTGCTTCCACAAGAATGTTTTGGTCCTTGCTCCTGCTCATATGACAAAGAAGAAGAAGGCACAGAATAATAATAATAATAATAGAGATCCTTTATACCACAGTATAGGGATCCCTTTGTGAGTGGAAGAAAAGGGGGAGACAAAGAATGTAATATAAAGGAAGAAAAGGGGGAGACAAAGATGTGAGATGAGATGTTAGGATATGAATGAATAAATAGAATAGGATGGGGGAGGTATAATTTTCGAAAATTATTTTGAAAAAGAGTTAGTGATTTTTGAAAAATGATTTTTGAAAAATGTTAGAAATTTTCGAAAATTTTTTTTTAAAATTTAAAAATAAGAATAATTAGTTAATAAAAAAGAAATTTTGAAAAAGGGGAAAGATATTTTCGAAAATGAGAGAGAGAGAGTTAGTTAGGTAGTTTTGAAAAAGTTAAGAAACAAACAAAGAGTTAGTTAGTTAGTTGAAACAATTTTTGAAAAGATAAGAAGTTAGGAAGTTAGAAAAGATATTTTGAAAAGATATTTTTGAAAAAGATAAGATGAGAAGATATTTTTGAAAAGATATGATAGAAATTAGTTTTGAAAAAGATTTGATTTTTTTAAAATCACAATTAATGACTTGATTCACAAGAAATCACAAGATATGATTCTAGAACTTAAAGTTTGAATCTTTCTTAACAAGCAAGTAACAAACTTCAAATTTTTGAATCAAAACATTAATTGATTATGTTATTTTCGAAAATTTGGTATAGAAATAAGAAAAAGATTTTCGAAAAATATTTTTGGAATTTTCGAAAATAACTAAGAATTTTGAAAAAGATTTGATTTTTGAAAAAGATTTTGAAAAAGATTAGATTTTCAAATTGAAAATTTGATTTGATTCATAAGAAACAACTTGATTTTAAAAATTTTGAAAAAATCAATCCAAATTTTCGAATTTGATGAGAGAAAAAGGGAAAGATATTTTTTTGATTTTTGAAATTTTTATGAAAAACATGAAAATTATGCAATGCATGAAATTTTTAGATCAAAATAATGAATGCATGCATGAATGATATGAATGTCAAGATGAACACCAAGAACACTTTGAATGTCATGATGAACATCAAGAACATATTTTTGAAAAATTTTTGAAAAAATCAATCCAAATTTTCGAATTTGATGAGAGAAAAAGGGAAAGATATTTTTTTGATTTTTGAAATTTTTATGAAAAACATGAAAATTATGCAATGCATGAAATTTTTAGATCAAAATAATGAATGCATGCATGAATGATATGAATGTCAAGATGAACACCAAGAACACTTTGAATGTCATGATGAACATCAAGAACATATTTTTGAAAAATTTTTGAAAAAATCAATCCAAATTTTCGAATTTGATGAGAGAAAAAGGGAAAGATATTTTTTTGATTTTTGAAATTTTTATGAAAAACATGAAAATTATGCAATGCATGAAATTTTTAGATCAAAATAATGAATGCATGCATGAATGATATGAATGTCAAGATGAACACCAAGAACACTTTGAATGTCATGATGAACATCAAGAACATATTTTTGAAAAATTTTTGAAAAAATCAATCCAAATTTTCGAATTTGATGAGAGAAAAAGGGAAAGATATTTTTTTGATTTTTGAAATTTTTATGAAAAACATGAAAATTATGCAATGCATGAAATTTTTAGATCAAAATAATGAATGCATGCATGAATGATATGAATGTCAAGATGAACACCAAGAACACTTTGAATGTCATGATGAACATCAAGAACATATTTTTGAAAAATTTTTGAAAATAAAATAAAAAGAAAATTACCTAATCTGAGCAACAAGATGAACCGTCAGTTGTCCAAACTCAAACAATCCCCGGCAACGGCGCCAAAAACTTGGTGTTGTTGCCGGGATTGGGATCTCAAACGATTCTTGGCGCCAAACAGGAACAATTAAGTCCCCGGCAACGGCGCCAAAAACTTGGTGCACGAAATTGTGATGTCCAGGCTCGAACAATCCCTGGTAATGGCTCCAAATCTTGGTGCTTTTATCTTAATTCATAATTGTCACAACTTCGATACAACTAACCAGCAAGTGCACTGGGTCGTCGAAGTAATACCTTACGTGAGTAAGGGTCGAATCCCATGGAGATTGTTGGTATGAAGCAAGCTATGGTCATCTTGTAAATCTCAGTCAGGAAGATATAAAGTGATAATGGTGTTTTCGAATATTATATAGTAAAATAGGGATAGAGATACTTATGTAAATCATTGGTAGGAATTTCAGATAAGCGAATGGAGATGCTTTTCATTCCTCTGAACCTCTGCTTTCCTGCTATCTTCATCCAATC